>NC_040016.1:15807766-15879671 GCF_000972845.2 Larimichthys crocea
TGATTCTGGTCTTTTCTGTCATATTGAACTGCAGGATAACCTGACGGAAGTAAATGCTGCACAAACTGTTGCCAGCGGCTCGGGAAGCATTTTGGTCCTGATGAAAGTGAACAGTTTGATACAGATGCACGGCGCAGATAAATGAGCCAATCACAGCGGCTCCAGCAGGAGGGGCTGGCAGCTCTCTGGTCAGCAGCGCACCACACAAAGTTGTCGAGCATCTCCCGAGTCCCCGCCTGCTTTGGCTTCACTTGATATATGTCACACCTGCTCCTCTCCTCCACACCACACACACACACACACACACACTCAACCTTTTTTTCTTTCCACTTTACTTTCAACCTTCCAACTGTCTGAGCGATCCGAATCTGATCGAGGTGTGTGTCTCGACTCGTTGTCCAAGATGCTGGCTTGTACGGAGATGATCACTATGTGCCTGCAATCGGCCAAACAGAAGCACCTTCGGGCTCAGCAGCAGCACACAGCAGCCGCTGCCCACCACCGGACAGGGCTTACTATTTTTCATGTGTGAGTGCATCGACTCCCTTATTCATAGTGGTATTTTAAGCTGTTAGCTGTCTTTGTGATCGATCCTAATTGTTTGTGTCTGTCATATTACTGTAAAAGTAAAAAATGGGCCTTAAAATCATACGAGAAAACATATGATGACCTACGCACAGTACTGACAGTTTTTTTTTTCTTATTTTGACTCCTTCGCTTGTTTCTTTCTAGAAAGTAAAACAGAAATGTTTTTATCAGATGTTTTTATTTTTATTTTTATCTTGTATTCTCACTCACACACCCTAAGTGATACGTATTTAGCTCGTGTGTGTGTGTGTGTGTGTGTGTGTGTGTGTGTGTGTGTGTGTGTGAAGTAGGAAGAGCTGCAGCTGCTGCCTCTGCATGATAAATTAAGCTCTCGCCGTAGGACAGGTTTAGGGCTGCTGGGGGGTTCTTCTTTTGTTGCACAAACACACACACACACAACAACAGGAGAGAGAGAAAACCCTGTTATGTTTTTTTTTAAGAATATATCAAACTTAATGAACTTATGTTGTTTTTATGTCACTGACTCTAGGTTTTGGACTGATGTGATTTGTCTCTCTCTATCACACACACGTAAATACACACAAACATCAACACAACCTACCTCGACTGTGGACGTGGACTTCAACCAACCAACACCCACTGCCTGCTTAACCTGCAACACTGCACTAGAAACTTCCATCAACACAGTCATTAATCCACCCACCTCAGCTCTCATGCCTTGTTCCTGCAGCATTTACTTCCGTCAGGTTATCCTGCAGTTCAATATGACAGAAAAGACCAGAATCAGAACTATGACTTTAGATGGATGTGATGCGAGGAGGGGGTTCATTTATTCATTTTTTTTAAATTATACTCATATAAAGAAGAGTTTATTCTCTTATAATGCACATATCAAATCTACAATTTAGCCAAAGATTTACGTTAAATTTAACGCTGCAAATGTGAATGTTACTTATAAAGATGGATCCAACTTTGAGCTACAGAAAACTTGACAGACACTGCCATCTGCTGGAGGTTAAGAGTAATTGTTTAAAACGTTTTTTTAAAATCAATATTTATATACAGTATATTTAAAGGTATGATTATATTCCATCACATTAAATATAATACTGTTTTAATATGTTATTATTAAAATAAGGCATTGCATTTGAACTGAATAATTGGTGTAAGATAGACCGATGCTGTGCATTTGTCATTTTAACTACAACAGTGTGATATTTCTCTGAAATATTTCATTGTTTGTTGTTTGTTTGTTGTTTGTTGTTGTTGGTTTACGGTGTGTTTCAAATAAACATGAACTCCTGAACGTGTCAGGAGTCAGTGGGCGGAGCGGATAAACTCCACAGCGACCCTTTAAAGGTTTCTCTTCCTGATCCTGAGTCAGTTTCGATTTCTCTGTTATCTGTCAGCGAACGACAGGTCAGAGTTGGAGACTCCGGCAGAAAATAAATCGTTTAATCCGTCACCTTTCCTGACATTTCTTCTTCTAACTGGATCTGGATAACTTGCTCGCTTCCTTGTCATCAAGTCGACTCAGAGGAAGAGTCCTGTCGGACAGGACCGCAGCTCCACGACCTGAGAAGGTTTGATTGTAAACTTTGTCCTCATGACTGCTCAGTTTTGTCATAACCGAGACGTTTACGTGACACATTTTGTGTTACCTGTCGTTTCAGGTGTGATTATGGCTTCTGAAGTGACACCGGCTGTCAATTTAAAAGAGGGTGAGCTGCTTCTACTTTAGTTTCGATTTTGATTTACATAACTCATCTACCCTAATTTCATGTCCCACATTTAACTTCTAATACATGAGTCATCCCCATCTAAAAGAGTCCCGGTGAATATTATATTTTAATGTTACTGTTTAATATTGGATTAGTGTCTCAGAGGATACTGAAAGTGAGTCATTGTTTTTGACCTGTGTTCTCAAGTGTGTTTATAATGAGCTCTGTCTCTGTCTCTGTGCAGCCGAGGAGCTGGCCCTCTCTCTGAGTGAAGCCCTTAACAGCGGGGATGGACAAGAAGCAGCAAAGCTGTGCCAGAGACTGTCACAACTTTCTGTTCCAGTGTCTGTCAGCATCAACAGTCAGGCTTACCCTCAGGACTCCATAAGGTGAGGACAAGACTGTGTGTAGGCAGGCACGTGTTTGTGTGTGACTTCCCCACATGTTACCATAACAGAAACCATGAAGCTTTTGAAGATTTCTCATCTTAAATTGGCATTATGCAATTGAAGATGAGAGTGAAGTGTGGCTGTGTGTGTGTGTGCATGTACAGACCCTTTCCAAAAAAATAGAATATCATAGAAAAGTTTACTTATTTCCATAATTCCATTAAAAAACTTTCATAGATTATAGATTCAGGGCCCACACTTCAAACAATTTCAAGTATTTATTTGTTTATTTTGACAAAATTTGGGCTTCCAGCTCAAAAACCCCCACAAAAACAGGAATTCAAAAAATTAGAATATTGCAGGGCATTAATGTTTTTAACTGAGTGTCACACACTAATCATCTACTAAACTCAAAGCACCTGACAGACTTGACCACTGGTCAGAAGACCATCATTGATACCCTCCATAGGATGGGTAAGCCACAAGTTCATAGCTAAGGAGGCTGGCGTGCTGTGTCCAAGCATATCAATGGAAAGTCTAGTGGAAGGGCAAAATGTGTCAGGAAAAGATGCACCAGCATAAGAGATGACCGTGGACTTGAGCAGATTATAAAACAGAGAAGATTCAAGAATCAGGCAGAGATCCAGAAAGAGTGGAATGAGGCGGGAGTCACAGCTTCAAAAACCACCACATTCAGACACATCCGGGAGCTGGGCTACAACTGTCGGGTTTCTTCGGGTCAATGGGGTATTATCAAGAGGAAAATGAGGGCCACCAGACCCAAAAACAAAGAAGAGCTGACAGCAAGCATCAAGGAAATCTGGGCTTCCATAACTCCCACGCAATGCCACAGGCTGATTGCCTCAATGCCACGGCGCATCAAGGCAGTGATTAAGGCAAAGGGATTCCCAACCAAGTATTGAACATTGACATATCGTTTAGAAAGTACCATATTTTGACTGATTTCAGCAAAAACTGAATAGTACATGGTGATTTCTTCACAGTATTCAAATTTTTTGAATTCCTGTTTTCATGGATTTTTTGAGCTGGAAGCCCAAAATATGTAAAAATAAACAAATAAATACTTGAAATCGTTTGAATTGTGGGCCCTGAATCTATAATCTATGAAAGTTTAACCTTTTTAATTGAATTATGGAAATAAGTAAACTTTTCTATGATATTCAAATTTTTTGGAAAGGGTCTGTACTGTATGTGTCTTTGTGCGATTAACAGCCATAAAACAAACAGAGGTTTTATGCACATTGAAAAATATTGATAGGTCCAATATATCAGCCAAGATTGGCCTATCACAGTTGTCCACTTGGCACTCATATGAAGATTTTTTTTTAGGGCATAATACAGAACAAGACATTTTGGGTCATTTAGATCTGTCCTTTTTGTGTGTAATATGTATAGCTGTTTATAATTATGAATATCCCAGTGAAGTTTACTGTGTCAGTGCTCTGAACAGTTTGCTAAATTGTAAAATATCCTGCCCACATGTGCCTATGTGATGCACAGGCTCTAGCTATGATGCAGTGAGCATAAATCTGTAAACAAAGATAAGGCCACTTCTGCTATCTACTGTTCTATAGGTTATGGGTGGGAGTGGAGGATGCTCAGTCGGATGCCTACATCCCGGTCACTGTTGTGGTTTCTCCTGACATGACAATTGCACAACTTAAAGACAAGGTACTGATGTGTCTTACGGCAGATGATCTGACAGATGAATTTTAAATGAATTTTAACATTCATAATATTTGACCAACCTGTAAAACTTCTGACTTTTAACCTGTTTATCTGTTAACCTTCTTTGTATTGTTACCAAACGGTATGCTATTTTATGTGATCATAGCATAAATGGTCATTTATGTTGCAGTTCTTGTCATATACAGATTTTTTTGTGTGTTGCTTTATTTAACACACATACGCATTTAACACACTTTCTGTTATCATCAGTCAAAATTACGAGTTACAATCAATTCAAAAACTGTAAATAAATGTTGAACTGACGTGTCAATCCCGGATTTTATGTTCACAGATCAACCACGACTTTGGGTTCTCCCCCTTGCTCCAGCGCTGGGTGATCGGGAAGCGACTGGCCCAGGATCGGGAGACGTTGTACAGCCACGGTATCCGTCATGACGGAGACACAGCGTTCCTGTTTATTCGCTCTGCCCATGCAGTTCATCTCACACGGCAGCAGTATAACCTGGACCAGGAGCAACAACGCTTAGATAGTCAGTAACACACACACGCACCTACACACACACAGATCGAAGCAGCAAATAACAGTCATTTTTTATCATATCATTATATCTGTTGTAGGATTTGCTCAATAACAGCAGTGATTTGTTTTTATTTCGTTTTTGGTACGACTGAACATTATTAAAACGTATTAATGAGGCTTAGTGTGATTAAAGAAGAAGTAAACAAACAAACTGTCCGTCATATGACGAAAGCTATTGTTATCTGACAGTGTTTGCTATAAGCCACACACACATTTTGGTCTGGTCTAAAAATATGCTGAGGTTCAGTACCCGCCTTGATTTCAGGTGGACTGGACAAGTCGACTTACCGGTTAAATTAGTTTTAAGGAATGATAATCTATTCTAGGCATCGTAGAGTCGATGGAGGCAGTGGAGCTTTTGCCTAGAGGGCTGGGCGGAGGTGGTGAGAAGACTGCTCCTCCCCCAGAGATTCAACAAACTGCTCCTCCTCCTCTTCCCCCTAAACCTCCGGCTGCTACTAAACCTGCTGTGCTTCCTAAACCTCAGGTCAGAAAACAAGCTCTGCATTAGACATTATGTCTGGAGTGTGTGAGTCTGTAAGCGTCCGCATAACCTACTGTATATCTGTGTTTGTGTACAGTTGGGCTGGGCCTGTACTTCGTGTACGTTCATGAACAAACCAACGCGTCCTGGCTGTGAGATGTGTGGAGGAGAAAGGCCAGAGGATTATCAGGTGCCTAACATCTATCAGCCAGACCCGCAGGAGGTTCTTCGAATTCAGCAGGAGCAGCTGGCCATGCTGCAATATGAACAGGTAACAGCAACCATAGAGTGATGTTGATTTAATCTAACCCAGGTCACTGAGATGATTGAAACATGGTTGTTGTGTGGCGACCATAGACCTGCAACCCAGTGCAGCTGGCATCTTAGCTGGAGTCATCTTTGTATTTCTAAGACTTAAAAATATGTATACACTCACTGGGCACACTATTAGATACACATGTTCAATCTATTCCAGTTCAAAACAACGGCTCTGCCTACGTTTCTGAAGTTTATAATGTTTGTTGATATATTCAGAAATGTGTCAATTCAGTTATACCAAAAACATTTTATGCATCATTAAAATGTGGACTGAACAGCTGTAATAGATTGCATTAGATTGTACAGGTGTAGCCAAAAAGTGGGTGTATCAAAACCCACAAAACCCTAACGCATGTACTTACTGGAAAGTACAAAACTCAAACTTGATTTGAGGTCATCTAAATGATCTGTTCATTACCACTTTCTTGTAAAGAAGAGGATGTTCAGTAGTTGAACTAACACTCTTTATGATATATATGATAAATGCAGAACCAATGAATAAAAACGTACATGCTACAGACAAATAGAAGTATGGGTGCATAAACAAAATGTATAAAAACTTTGCAGATGCTCATAGAAACTAGTAAAGCTGATACAAAGAGCATTTTGTTCAGTTGTTTCACTTTCCATTTTCAGGAAACACATGCTGTTTGTAATGAGTCATGGCAATGTGTAATGAATCTCTCTGTCATGATTTCTACCGTCCCTTTCTGCAGGCTCAGCGGGAAGAGCGAGAGAGGAACTACCTGAATTTGTTGGCAACGGAGAACCAGAACCTCATCTCCAGCACCACAGAGGCAGACTGTCCCATCTGCTTCTCCCCCCTGCAGCCAGGAGAGGGCATCGTGCTCAGAGAGTGTCTCCACACCTTCTGCAGGTCTGAGGCAGTAAATGATTGTGTGGTGCTGATTTTGTAGCTTTGCCATGTTGCATGTTGTAAAAGTGATATTATTCCTTTTATACATTTTGAATTCTTCTTATGTGTGTGTTCTTGTTCAGGGAGTGTCTAAAGGGGACGATAGTGAACAGTCAAGATGCCGAGGTGTCATGTCCTGACAATTGTGAGAGCAAGCTGCTGGACCGAGAGATCCAAGCGGTGAGTGTCAGGCTGGAAAACAAGAAACTTTAAATATTAGGCTGTAGGAATACTCCAATTTCAAATCGCCAACAGTATTAACTTTCTTTCTGTCTCTCTCTGTATGATCCTGGATGCAGCTGCTCACAGAAGAGGAGCACCAGCGGTTTCTGGAGTTGCGTCTGAGCATTGCAGAAAGCCGTGCAGAGCACAGCTTCCACTGTCAGACTGCCAACTGTCGAGGGTGGTGTGTCTACGAGGATGAAGTCAACGAGTTCCACTGTGAGCTCTGCGATGAAACCAACTGCATTCTCTGCAGGGTAGCTTTCTGCCATTCACTATATTAATTGACCGAGATTTTCTTACTATGTAGTAATAGTAGAGGCACCAAACATAAACAAAGTTGTGTGTGTTTGCAGGCCATCCATGATGGCATGAATTGTAAGGACTACCAGGATGACCTGCGCGTGCGAGCAGAGAACGATCAGGCAGCTCAGCAAACTAAGCAGATGCTAGAGGTGGGTTTGCCTTAAGTGTTCTGTTGTACTCTGCTTTTGACATTTACTAGTTGCATGAGGAAGGAAGTTTTCATAACTAGAGACAAAAAAAACTAAGAAACTGTCTGATCAAATCATACAAAATAATAGTTATTCACAGCAGACCCTTGTAACGGGTCACAGCTGCAGGATGAGAAAAGCTGTAAACTTTAAACTTTTGTAGTTTCCTAAAGGAAAATACAAAAGTCAAAATATAAAATACAATATAGTTTAAAGTTTAACAGTGTAATGGATACATTTTTTCACCACATTTACAAAATTATATTTGAAAGTACAGGCACTGACCTTGGTTTGATCCATGCTTCATGAGATCAACATATTTGGGTTATTTTTGAGTTCGGTGAATTGAGTGGTATTATGTAATGTTGCTGCTGTTTTGTGTACTGTATCACAATCAAACGTCTTGAATCGCATTTTTCTTTTGTACTACAGCTGTTGATTGTCGTTGTAGTAGTATTTTTGTGTGCATGTAAAATGTACATCTTACATGATTTCATTGTATTTTAAATACATAGAACCTGCTACAGAACGGGGAGGCCATGAAATGTCCACGGTGTGACATCATCGTCCAGAAAAAAGATGGCTGTGACTGGATCTGCTGTTTGATGTGCAGGACGGAAATCTGCTGGGTCACCAAACAAGCACGCTGGGGCCCAAATGTAAACCAAAAATACGTTATATTATTATATGTTTATGAACACAGTGTTGGTTTTGTATTCAGGAAATTTGTGTTTGACTTAAATGTGTCTGACTTATTCTTTTGTTGCATTTTACAGGGCAAAGGTGACACATCTGGGGGCTGTAAATGTCGAGTCAATAATCTACCTTGCCACCCCAACTGCCAAAATTGCCACTGAGTGAAGCACACTAATGACCACACACGAAACATGCACAGGATGACCCTTCTGAAGACATGCAGCACTTAGCTGATACCAAGGCTGCTACATTGATGTGTTCTTTTGATTTATTTTACTTACTTGTAGCCTTATTTGCAGTGTGCATCAGTATCTTGCCAGTGTCTTTCATCAGTGGAGCGCTAACCACAGCTATAAATGCTATGCAAAAACTATACAAACTGCCAGCTATATCTTCTACATCTCTGCAGCTGAGGATATTACACTGAAGTGTCAGTGTGAGAAAATAATCTTTAACTGCTATAATAAACTTGCAATACTTTTTTGTGCTTAATAATAGTCAAGTAATGCTTGATTTACATTTTGACCCCTGCTCTTATCGCAACTCAGTTTGATGAGCCAGCAATCATATTGTGTTTAGTCTAGGTTGGTTAGCTTTTGATCAGACAAAAACACAGAAATACCATTTTTAATCTGAAAGGACAAAAATGCAAGAGAAGTCTTATATTTAAATACAGTAAATAAAAGTAGCACTCAACAGCTAACAATTCATAAATAAGGAATTCAGACTAATGAGTGTTATGATTACTGGAGCGCAAATGTCTTCCTAACTTTAACAAAATGTTGTAACCAGTCTATGTTTGCCTTTTTTTGCTTGGTGAGTATGATGATTCGTTATCAGAATTATAATAGCAATAGGTTTAATTTTACTCCACTGTGACGGAGGATGTGGTTTACGTTAAATGAATGTGTTCGTAATGCTAAAAAAAAAAAAACGCACTTAAAAAACTTTGAAGTATCAGGGTGATACGATTGACATGATGACATAATTATTATGCTGTATTTTTGTATTTGTATTCAGGAATTTATTCAGGTCCATTCCTCAAGAGCTAGATTAACAAATGTACTATGTATAATTTGTTTATGTCTCGTATGTAGGAAGGTTGTTAGGTCTCATTTTTTCACTTTTTTTTTAAAGTGACATTGCCTCCAGTAAACTGGAACCATGAGCATAGTGTGCTAACATTATTGTAATACAATGAACATTAAGTTCAAAGGACAGGTGAGTTTGATGAAGCAGAAGGAAAACAAACTGTATTGAGTTAAATCAGAATAATTTCCTTGTATGATCAATTTAAAAGGTTCAGATGGATTTTGAAAAAGATGTGAACGATGTCCTTTTTGTGTTAGTTCTAAGCTCGATACTGCACATCCGTGTACTCTGTATAATAATGTATAAAATCATATTATATGAATTAGTTTCCATACTGATGTGTAACTGGATCCAAACAAATACATTAAACATTTTCACTCTAGTTTATTAGCATTCTCTTGTACAACTTTACATTAGTATGACAGATTCGTTATAACAAAATAAACATGAAAGGCAGTTAAATCATTTAGTGCAATGGAAAATAAATGAAAACCATTGAGTGCAGATACACGATGCATTAAAATACTGCTGAACAACTATATTCTCAGGCACCTCAGAGCATCCTTGGACATGTTCCAGGTCACCTTCATTTTGTAGATCCTTTACCAGCTCGGTAGCTCTCTACAAAAGCAGTAAACCAATCAACAATAATATAGGAATAAAATGCCCAAGTATTCAATTCCTTCTATCGCAAAAACAACTTCTCAGCGCCTCATAAACTTAATTCAGAGGGTTTTTTTTTAGTTGACTGGTTGTTGTGCCGTATAATGTAGGTGACCTCGAACTCGGTCAATAATTCTGAAGATTTCTGTTAAGCAAAATACATCTTAAAGATTACAGACAACCCGAATTCACTGCCTTAGAATGAAGTTCTCTGACAAACTATTTGCTATACTTTTTTTTGTTTTAGTTTTTTTACAATAAGTCTAATTCTGGTGAGTGCCATACCACTGAAACCTAAGCAACTCTCTATTACTTTAAATATGTGATTGAATGAAAACGACATGGAATTGGAATGAGCTGGACTGCCCCCCGCCCCCGAAATGATGACTCAGATGCTACACTCAAAAGCAATCCAACTTACTAAATGGCATCAAATAAAGCTAAAGTCATGTGTGAAACAGAAACAACAGATGGCATTCATTTGAAGGCTCAAGTGCCATTTCTGACAGAACACCTTTACAGCCTATCAAAATAACTTTTAAGCAATCTTGGGGGGAAAAAAATAAAATAAAATACAGTCAGTGCAAAAACTGGGTCCCCCACTGTGCCAACACAAGGACTACGGTACCCACCTATTCAACCCACCATTGATATTTTCTGTTGCCAGGCATTGAGTGAGTGCTCAACTACAAGGAGAGATTTAATTGTCTACTCCAGAAAAAGTGACGCAGAGAACATAACCTTATCCAAATGGGGCCATGAAACACAGACACATTTCGAAGGCTGTGCAACCAAACAATTAAGTGAGTAATTGGAAAGCGCTAGTGAAACAATTTTGATATGCTAGATCGACTAAACACTGTACCCCATTCTGGTGTTTTGAGATACAAAATCATTTCAGCTGACCCCGACCAGGAGCGTGTGTGTAGTCAAGGTTGATAGCTGTTGATATGTTTTAGAGAAAATGAGAGGAAGATACTTTTTTTTCTTCACTAAAAAAAGGTTTATTCAAACAACTGGAAGGAACAAAATAACCTAAAAACATAATAAAATGGTGACCTTAAAAAGTGCCTGTGTGTCATGACCATATCTTCAGACGTTTTCTCACGATCCTATAAATTATAAAAAGAGAGGATTCTAACAATCCTCTATTTGGTCTCAGTCCAGGTATCAAATAGATAACAAATGGGTTGTGACCATACACACACACACACACGCACACACACACTCATACATTCAGTCCAGCTCTCTTAATTGGCAGCAGTTTCAAGTGTAGTGAGTTCACCAAGCTTTCAGCATAAATCTCTGTGAGTAGAACTCAAAATCTGATTATTCTAATACCAATATATAAATAAACTTTAATGACACCTTCAGTGATAGTTCTTAGAAATACAGTCTGTCCATTACAACAGGATGGATTCTTCATTTTAGAGCACCAGCAGTTGGTGCTGTTACACTGGTGTGCCCTCTTCAGGAGTCATGAAAGGAACCCTACACAGGATGTTCAGACATCCTGGAGGACAAAAGAGCGTTAACTGCTTCAGTTTAGAGAGTGCTGTACTCTCCAGACAGTGTTATCGACCGCAGGGTTTGTAGTTTCAATAATTAATTAAAGTGTTCTTGAAAACTGACCCACCGGCTAGATGCAGTCAAGGTTGTAGCATAAGGGGTGGAAAACAGGAGCAGTTCAAGGAAACAAGTCCAGTTTGGGGGCCCACTCCAGGGCAGTGTTGACCACAGCCAGAGCCGCCGCCCCTAAAGCCACCGTCAGACCCATGACAGCCAAACGAACAAACCGCCGAGCTGCTGAAGGCTGGGCCACTACTGAGCTCGCTGCTGAGCTCTCCAGCGCAGCCTGTTTCTGTCTACGCCTGCGTCGGAGAACAGAGTCTGGCCGCTGTTGAGTAGACGCAAGGTCAAAGTCCTTAAAGGTAGAGCTTGCCATGCTTAGGAGGAAAAAAAGAGACAGAAAATGAAAGTGTTAGTGAAAAATGGCGAGTGAGCAGAAGAAATTGAAACGTGATATGAATATTACAGTATATAACGATAGACAGAGTGCAGATGTATCTGTAAAGGTAAGGTGGTAACCCTAAGGAGTTAAGAACCTTTCATGTGAGGCAGCCTCTCTTGCCAGCTCAGAGGGAGGGAACTGGACGAAGAGGTCTCCGGCTCGGCTGATGAGTGTCTCATATGGCAGATCCTGGGGTATCTGAGACAGCAGGTGATGAACCATTGCCATATCACACTCACACTCCAGCACCTCTTCTTCTCTGTACAGTACAATCTGCAAACATACAGGCACGTTTGTTAGAAAACATTGAGGACATTACCCAAGAGGTGCAAGGCCTTTATCCCCAGTGACAAAAATTGTCTTTCTAAACAAGTCCTGCTGAATTGCAAATAAGGTTGCTGGTTACTGGAAACTCACCACAGCAGCAAAGTAGATGGGCATCAATGGATGGCAGGCCAGGAAGAAATCATACAACCGGACAACGTGGCGGAAGTCTGACAGTACGTGGCCAAACCAGGTGATCAGCCAGCTGAGAGCGAAGACTGTCCCCACCTCAGCCCTAAGAAAAAACAACACATGACAGACATCAACTTACATCAGAACACAACTGTAATGTGTGCTGATGGTCTACGTCAGACCAGGAATTATTAAAAATGGCAGTTATGCTATCAGATCTGAAACTTAAAGATATAGAGAGAGTCATGTTCGCCCTCCAAGCAGAGGACTTCACTTCACTTCAGCATATACAGGATACAGGAATCGTGGCATTGATGAACATACAGGTGTGCCAGCAAACCGTACTGAATAATGCACCCTCCGCTTCTTGAAAAAGTTATGACGCTGATATTAAATGTTGGATGTTTCAACATTTTTATAATTATTGTAACACTTTTTCTCGTTTAGCACAGGGCATGAAATCAGAGCTTATCATGGCACAGATGCCTGTGGAATTGTAACAATTCGCCATAGGCACCGTGACCCTCGTGCTACCCTCTTGACAGGCATGGCAGGATACATATAGAACAGTAATGCTTCAGGCAGTAACAAACCACACTTGTTTAAATGTATCCATTTCAGAACACTGGTGGAAACAAGTAGCAGAATACTTTTTAATATTCCTAATGTTCTGCCTTACCTTGTAAATCATGTTCATACGGCATATAAACTAACTTTCATTGCTACTAAGTATCCTCTAATTGAATGCAGGAAATAATAATGAGTCTTACTGTTGCATGAAGTCGTGCACCTCAGGGTTGACCCTATCAATGATGGGCATCAAATAGTTAAGAATGTGTTTAGTGTTGTCCATAGTAGGATCCATGAAGTCCCTGAAAAAGAGGATAAAACAGAACGCATTTTAGAGTGCACAATAGACCATTGTTTAAAAGGAGTTGTGGGAGGGAGGCAGGGACGAAGGAGGGAAAAGATATTTTTTATTCTGACATGTAGACAGGAAGAGAGAAAGTGAGAAATGTATGCAGTAGAGTAAAACAACGCTGCTGATGATTAATGTACATCTACATTGAACAAAAATATACACTTTCACGAGTTAAAATAACATTTAAAAAAAAGAAAAAAGGATCTAAGCCTTCTTCTATGCACACAAAAGGCTTACTTCTCTCAAACAGCATGATTATTGCACAAGTGTGCCCTGAGCTGGGCACAAAAGGACACACGGCGTTTAAACAGCATCATAAAACAAATGTGTGAACAAAATTTAAGAAAATAACAAGCCTTTTCTATGCAACTTAAAAATGTTAGATCCAGGGTTCCTATACATTTTCTTTTTTTAATTCTATACTTTTCTAGACTCGGATTTTTAGACCATATTTGACATCTGGTTACAAACAGCAGATTTTTATCATGTAAACAGAATAACCATTTTTGGTACAATATAAATACGTATGTATGCCATTATGTTGCCAAAGATTGTACCTAGGTACCGTAACTCATACAAATCAACACCAAACCCAGTCTGTGCAGCCTTGTTTATTTACTGTTTCCATAGCAACGACAAACAACACAGCCATAAAGCTATGGTTTCCCAACACAGAAAAGACGATCAGATCACTTTCCTGATAACTACTTGACTGCGAAAAACTCATAAAAGTTAAGATAAGCTCAATATTTGATAGATATTACCACATTTTCTTTCAGACTGATTTTGTCGCTGATGTGGCAGAGCTTTTTTGCAGACTTTGATGTACAGACGTAGAGGCAGCTCTGTGTAGGAGTGGGCATTCAGTCACGCATACTTCTTGTCATGCTTTTGGCACGCACTCTTTTACACACCACCTGACTGGCTGCTCTAGATGCCATGAAAGGCACTCTGCTTGTACAATAAGATCGATTTATATTTTGAAAAAACTAAACTGGGGAAACGGTCTGGAAACAAGTATTTTTCCATACTCTCTTTTATATTTTTCATATTTATCCAGCGCTATAAATTACTAATATCAAATTCCATTCTGTGTAAGAACAATCAGAGCAAAAACAAAAGTGTTGTATTTATATTTGAGTCAGTGTATATATGCCAAGTACCTGAGATGATGCGTGGAGAGCTTTTCCACTAGAGCAGTTGCAAGCCGCTCTTCCAGGACCAATAGGAAGGTGACAACAATGTCATGGTAGCCTTGGTAGTAGTGCAGCTGGGGATTACGTTTCAGGACTCGAAGGATGATGTCAATTAGCTCTTCCTGGAGACCCTCCCTCTGCTCATCTGGCATACCTGTACGAGTGCATAAAAACAGCTGTTAGTTTATATATAATACTACATCGATGACCCAACAAACATAAAACGTAAAGAGGTGCAAATTATAATTCAAAGCATGCGCAAATTTCATTTGTTCACGCTGACTTATACTGGCATAGGATTAACTGTTGTAGAAACAGTGCTTGTTGTATTCTACTACTAAGATCCGATTAATTAAAGTAATTAAGGGGCATGAATGGCAACATTCATTGCTGGTTCACAAGCCAGACAACCCTGGCAGACAGAATTAACCAGACAAAAAAAAGAAAACATTTTTGGTGCAGCTCCTTTGAATATAGTGTTAAAACAGTAGATCTTGACTTGACAACCTGAGCATTAATACCAGTGGGATGGACGGGCAGATATTCCAGCAGTGCAGCGTAGACGATACGGCTGCTGCGCCCCTTGAGATCTCGTTTGGAATTTTGTCTGTGTGCCAGGCTGACTAGCACGAACAGCAACACTTACAGCAAGAAGCGGATTTAACACTGCAGTGAGCTGTAGGGTAATAAATGTAGATGTTCTGACGTGAATGACATTTAGTCATTTGCACGGCTTTATAAAAAGAGCTTCAAAACTACTCAGAAATGTTGCACTGGTAACGAACGACAATAAATATTAATAAAAACAAACCCTCCTTGAGGGGTAAGTGAGAATTTAAAATGTTTTATCTGGTGCACCACAGCTTCGTTGTGCGAGTTCGTCAGCGGGTGTATCCGTGTTCCTGCAGACACACACAGTGGCTTCATCGAACAGTTCTCTGAGCAGGTACGGGTTCACACTCACCAGGTGGGAACCTCCGCAGGGAGCGTTGGACGTCCAGCAACACCTGGTTGTAGTCCTTGTTATTCTCCCGCTCTACCGTTTCTGGACAAGACACGTCACCATCAGCAACACTAAGCCAAACACTGCACTCTTAATATGTGTCATGTATAGTGGGATATACCTGGCTCTTGATCCAACACACTTAGAGGGACGTTGAGGAGCCGAGGCCAGACTTGGCAGCGTATCTCATCAGTCAGCAGTCCTCCTTCACTGATCGCCATCCTCCTCAAAGCTGCCACATCCACCGGAGTGGCACTGAGGGCCTGGGCGATGTCCGCAGATTTCCTTTTTCGTCTGGTGTCCCAGTCTGAGAACACACACACACACACACACACACACACAGAGAGAGAGAAAACACCATGTTCAACCAGGCAGCCGGTCTGTCTGCACTTTAACCTGGGTTCACTTCACATGCAGGGGGCTTTTTTATAAAGACAGCACCAGTGACAGCTATTAAACAGAACTTTTTTCAGCTGGTGAAATCCCTCCACACACTGCTCATTATTATTATTATTATTATTTAGACAGCTAACTTAGCACTTTACCTTCTTTCCCATTCACAGGTGACGAGGCACCAGCACTCCTCGAGCTCTTCATGTTGGTTTCTCCTCTTCTCGACGTGTCCTCGTTACATTACATTACTCGCCATGCTCCTTTGTTCGGCTAACCTCGATTTAGCCCGATTTCTTTTTTTGTTTTGTTTTGTTTGTGTGGCTAGCTGTCTAATTAGCAAGGCCAGCCTCACACAAACACGGCCCGGACACTTAGCTCTTCAGTGTTAGCTCGCTGGTTATAAACTCGACCCGGTTCCGAAACTGATATTTTCATCCACACAGCCATCATCATTTTGACCGGATAACTATGGTGAAAGCCTGATTTTAAACAGCAACACGGTGACACCGGTGACACGGCTCCATGTTTACACTGACGGAAGTGACCAATGAGATACATCAGCTTTAGCTAGCCTCCCTGCTCAGACACACTGATGACGTAGGCCGTGACGAGCAGGGAGTACATTTACTCGATTACTTTCGCCGTTACATGTGTATTTTTCCTACCTAATTGTACTAATTCTGCTGTAAATCCAGAGAGGCATGTGCTTGTGTTTTTTCTTTTTTTCTTTTTTTACTTCCTTAAATTTGCTGTAGCAACAACTGCTGAATTAGTTAACACGTTAATACATCACACTTTCATGTTTGGAAGAAGTACTCACATGTAAAAGTAGTAGAGTACCACACTGTGAAAATACTCTACTACAAGTAAAAGTCCTGTAAAAACTAAAAATTACTTAAATAAAAGTATGTCAGTAGTGACAATACTATTATAATATAAATATTATTATAGTTATAACAACAACAACAACAACAACAACAACAACAATAATAATAATAATAAAATAATATATTATTATTATTTATAAAAATTATTATTATGATTATTATTATTACTATTGTATTAGTTTATTTATTATTATTAAAAATAATAATATTGGTTGTTATTATTATCATTATTATTGTTATTATTGTTATATGATTATTATGATTAATGATGATGATGATGATTTATTATTATTATTATTATTATTATTATTATTATTATTGTCATTATTATTATTATAGGACCAGGTGGCTGCCTGACTGTGCTGGGCCTCCTTAACCCCCCCACACCCCTCCCCTGGTTGCCTCCCCTGGTTGCAAGTGATGTGTCTCATGTTGTAGAGTGTACTGAATATGTGCTATAATTCCTGAGGTGTTTTTCTGTCCTGCTCCCTGAAAGGAGCACAGTCTGGGGGCTGCTCTTTTTTTCTCCTCCCCTCCCCTCATACTGTATCCTTTCTTTTTCTTCCCCTCAGACCCTGTCCTGTCTAACCCCCCTTGTCATATTATATGTATTATATGTATGGACAGACTGGTTTTGCAATTTCGTTGTACTGTACATGTACTGTTGCAATGACAAATTAAAGCCTTCATCATCATCATCATCATCATCATCATCATCATCATCATCATCATATTATCATCAAAATGTACTTAGAGTACGAGAAGTAAAAGTACTTATTGTGCATTGAAGTGATCTGTCAGTGTTTTACTGTTGTGTATGATGTTTTTGGATTCAGATCTGTCAGTGTTTTACTGTTGTGTATGATGTTTTTGGATTCATAGTACTGCTGCATTCATGTTGATGTTGTATTTTACTACTGTAGATGTTAAAGTTTTAAATACTTGATATACTGTTGGATAGTTTAATCAACATCACATACATATGTTGATATGTTGTGAGAGCAACCTATCTTTTAAAAGCACACTTTAAATTAGCTTTGTGACAATGGATTTTACATGGTTTAAAATTGTTTATTTAACATAAGAATTAAATGAATTTGTTCTACCCATGTGTAGCCCGGTATACAAATTCAACACAGGTTTACACTTACACAGTGTTTCTCAATCCTGGTCCTCGGGCCCGTCATCAAGCTCTGCAGTGGCCTGATAATGAGCCACTCATTTGAATCAGGTGTGCTGGAGCAGGGAACATCTATGCAAGGCAGTGTTCCCCGAGGACCACGATTGAGAAACACTGATCTACATCATATAATACTTTGTATTGCTGCTGCTACCCTGTGAGAGCAACATATCTTTTAAAAGTACACTTTGAAATTAGCTTTGTGACAATGCATTTTACATGGTTTCAAATAGTTTATTTAACATGAGAATTAAATGAATTTGTTCAACCCATGTGTGGCACTCTCACCTTCCATGATGAAACATGAAATCAGCAGAGGTCAGAAAAGACCTATCTAGAGCAGGAAACTCAGGTGTATTCCACTCAGAGGACGTCCTATGCAGAAGAGGGCATGCTGTGACTGGTGTGTTTTTCCACTGAAGTATTAAGTGTAATAAATAAATATGTAATAATAAACCAGTAGGGTAACTAAATGATGCACTGTAGCCTGAAGGTAAACACATACTAAAACCATAATTTGTTGTGTGCATAGATAGTTAGTCATGTGCTTCTCTTAGTCATACACCATACACCAAAGAAAAGCTGCACACTGGCTGCAAGCTGTGGTGTGTTCTGATGAAACGAAAACGAAAATGACAAGAGCATTTAAATAGCAGCTCGGTGAGTGTGAGCGGCAGTGAGCCTGGGACAGACACCGGCTGATCATAGATGGATGCTTCCTGGAAAGCTTGATGTGGGTGTATATCATGTCGACTGGATTTCGGTCCTAGTAAGTATTTTCTTTCTTTTCTTCTTCTTGTTTCGTTTCGGGAGAGTATGGAAGGTGGCTATATATATATTTTTTTTTAGGAAGTATAAATAAAATATAAAGGTGTTAGAATAAACAATGACAAATGCAGCCTATGATGAAATGAGTTACTGCGGAGTATAGAACATGAGGAAGTGGGAACAAATGGTTTCCACAATTACTGGACAGTGACTATCTGTAAAGCTTCGGGGTATTTTCAGCAAACCATGACAAAATAAATGTTGTGGTTCGAAAGCTCTCGTCTCGTCCGATTTCTGCTGAAAAGAAACCTACCCTCACATGCAAATCCTTCATGCATCCAGTAGAGGGCACTCTCTACATTTGGGTTACGTCATTGCAATTGAAAAAGGAAAGTACACGCTTAAAAAGCATTGCAATAACAGATGGATTTAATTAAACATGTCACTATTACAATTAAAAGTCAAGGGATAGTGTGGTTTACCTACTCCCATGCGTATGTGTCCCATTTTGGCATTTTGTCGCTTGAAGATGAAGAGACAGGAAAGGAGACAAAATGCTTTCATTTCTTCAGAAGTTGTAAAGGGAGGGATCACCCCCTCTTATCTGACTTCAGCACAGTGACCTTGCAAATCATACTGATAATAGTTAGAAACCTTAATAGAACAGAGTGGATCATTGGGGAAGTCTAACCACATATGGGAATCCAGTGACACATTATTTAGTTTTTATTATTTTTCAAATTCCTGTGTGTTGTTTTTTTACTTTCAGAAGAATTTCAGAAATCATCAGTGTTACCAGTTACATTTCAACAACTACCACATGCAAGACCATGGAAAGACTGTTTGGGAGAGTGCTGACTGATGGTAAATTATAATTATCCAGTATGATAGGCAAACCAGTAACAACCGGAGTAGAAATCGAGGAAACTAGATGTTAATTTTCAAGGTCTCAGTATATCAATGTTTTTTCCCCCCTCCCTACAGGTCCTGATACTGGCCAAAATGAAATTGCTGGTGGAGGCAGAAGGAGAAGACAAGGAGGTGCACAAGGAGACAGGGCGAGAGGAGCGGAGGGCAGAGGAAGAGCACAAGGTCGTGAAAGGGAGGAAATAGATGGAGGACGAGGAGGAGGAGGAGGAGGAGGGATGCGTGGGAGAGGCAGAGGAAGAGGAGGAGACCCAGGAAGAGGGGGTGAAAGAGGTGTAGGAAGAGAAGGTCGGGGTGGAGCAGGAGATGCTTGGGGGAGAGGCAGAGGAGGAAGAGAAGGAGGAGGAGGAGGAGGAGGAAGAGCAGACTTATGGAGGGGGGGTGAAAGAGATGTAGGAAGACAGGGGGGAGGAGGAGGCAGACATAGAGGAGGAGGGAGGGGGAGAGGTGGAAATAGAGGAGAAGGGGCAGCACAAGAGATAGGTGGGGTAAGAAGAAATAGGGAGCAAGGTGCAGCTGAAGGTGAAGAAGAGGGAGGGGGGGTGGCAAGAATGGGTGTACGGAGAGGAGGACGTAGTGTAGACAGAAGAGGAGGTGAGAGAAGAGATGGTGTGGGAGACAGGAATGGAGGGAGATCAAAGTCTACAGGTGAAGCCAGAGCACCGCGAGGTCCTGGCCTGGGCTTTAAAGCACTGGAAGAACTCTCTGAAAAAGAACCATCTACAGTGGCCATCACCCTGTCCACTCACCCTGCCCTACAAGGTATTCTGAGTGGGACAACAATGAGGAAGGACCTTGTCGAACTTCTCTGCCTGGTGCTGAGTAAAGCCTTCAGATCACGGACAGAGAGGAGCACCCTACAGCACCTGGCTGGTATCATAAAAGATTCAGGATTTTTCCGCAATGTCCTGCCCTACTATCTGGTGGGCATGGAGTCAGAGTACAACCTTGATCGCAGGGCACAGTACCCACAACACCTGGAGAACATCCTGGCTATTCTGTCAGAGGTAAATAGATGAAGAAATGAAAGAACCAGTCGGTTAGTAATTTCAGCTGAAGGATAACTTATAGGAATATATGAAAAATACACAATAATTAGGATGACAGAGAGGAGTCCTCATGTGCAACTGAGATTTTTTCTAACAAGTAAGTGGTCCGGGTCTAGCAATAAAATATGTTGTATAATAATAAATGAAATCATATGCATTTCATTAAATATTCATGACCACATAAGCAGTAAATAGAATTTCAGCTGAGGGAAAAACACATGTAGGTATTAAGTTTAATGCTCAAAAGATCTAATTATTATTATTATTATTATTATTATTATTATTATTATTATAGGTGCTTAAAATTAGGTGTGAAAAAACATTTTAGGTAATTATAGTATATATAATACTAGTTGTTTTAATGTTATCTATTTTAGCCTGATTGTGCCTCTGTCTTAAATAAGAAAGTGAACTCCTTGTAGCTGAATATACTTTAACTGTCAAAATATGCTTATCAGGTCCTCAGCACATTCCCTGGTAGCACAGTCCAGACAGGGAGATTGCTACTGACACAGCTCCAAGCCTCCATCAACAGCCTGAAAACATCAGGAGTGGAAATCAACCCTCAAATGGAGGAGAGCCTGGAGAATCTTCAGGGCCTGATGAGGCACCTCCAGGAGAGATCCAGGGAGGGTACCCTGCGCTCAAACAGGGACACGTACGCCCTCCTACCCACTGGAGGTGATAACCCAGGTGATGGCGTCTTACAGATATATATCTTATAGATAAATGCTGCTTCTTTTAAACATTTTGATTCCCTATGATATTTTGGGGATGTTAGATATGACATGTAACTGAAATTTCCACTATTTCTAACCTAGCTGAAGAAGAGCAGCAAGATTTCAGGACCATACCCATTTACCCAACTCCTGAGGAGTTCCACCATGACTACAGGCCCTTCCTCAGACCAAACCTCATCACTCAGCGCTACACAAACACCCACCTCTACCTTGACACGCACTTCCGACTGCTAAGAGAGGACTTTGTGCGGCCACTACGTGAAGGCGTCCAGCAATTGCTTTGGAACCAAATGGACATGGGAAGGACTGATAATCCACTGAAGAAGAAGCGCTTCGATGATATCAGAATATATTTTGACACACAACTGGTGGCGCCCAAATGCACTCACACTGGACTTGCCTACCTAGTCCAGTTTGACATTCAGCCACTTAAGGTTAGCCTCTAAGTATTTGGATGTTTGTTACAATCAGTATTGGAAAGACATATATTAATAATATTTCCTCCATCTTTCCTCCAGTTTGTGCGCTGGCAGAACTCCAAGAGGCTGATCTACGGTTCCCTGGTCTGCCTGTCTTGTGACAATTTTGAGAGCTTCTTATTTGCCACAGTGTCAGATCGAGATCCCAAATACCTGCAGAAAGGACAGGTCCAGATTACCTTTACTGAAGAAAGCAGATTCAAGTTGGCCAGAATTGAGGTGGGTCAGCAAATTGTGTGCATGCATGTAGTTGCTGATATGTGATGTTATAGTCTAACATCTGCTTAATCTACAAAAGCTAGAACTGGAATTTACACTGAGCTGCCGGTATTAGATACATGTGTTTTTAACCTCACTATTAAAACGCTCTTTCTGACAGAAAAATCAATTGTTCCTGATGATTGAGACCACTGCATACTTTGAGGCCTATCGCTATGTCCTAGATGGTCTACAGGAGCAGCAGGAGGACGAGCTTCCCTTTCAGAGGTAAGAGTGTGTGTCTTTGTGTTTGTGTGCTGTGGAGGAGTTTCAGATTTTACTGTCAAGGACGTAGTTTTTATACAGTCCCACAGCACTTTCAAAAGGAATTCACATGTTGATTTACTCAGGAGGCAGTGGGGTGGGGGTGGGGGGGTTTAGCCTTCACATTTTTAATTGGCACAAGTTAATTATATCGACGTGCTATTCCCAAAAAGCTGTCATGCATGGATGAGTTCAAAAGTTTGTTTTTTGTTTGCACTGCCAGTGACCTTCATAGATGACACAAAGTAATGTATTATATTAGACACTTTGTTGCCCATCTGTCTCTCAGACTTTTCTCTTGTGACTGTACCTGGAAAAACTTTCAACAGTTTTTTTTTTTAAATTTTTTTTAGGAGTTATCAGTCACATAGAACTGAAAACAACTCTCCCTTTAAGATACCATTTTTCTCAGTGTTTTTCTCAGCGTTAGACTCTAATTTGGGTCAGTGTAGCAGTACAAACAGTGCAGTCTAGTGGGCTTTATCCCCTGACAATCATCTCTAGCTTTTCTTGGTAAATCCTCAAACACACCCTATTTCAGCTGGGGGCATTTGGATGAATTGAATTCGATTTTCAATTCTTCAACTCTCCTACTGTTTTTCTTCTATCATAACTAAACTTATGCTGCTTTTGAGCTTGCATATGTAAAATAACATATGCTTGAATTCATAGGAAACAAGTGCTATGTGTGGCCCAATGTTACATACTATGTATGCTCAGTTTTTATGATAAAAGCAAGTTTAGCTTTTACATGTTTATTGCAGTGGATTGTACTGTAAGTAAGAAATTGGAAAAATAAGATTTTAATAAGGACATATTAATGAGAAGTCTATACATCCTCTTACACAGATAGTACACACTAAAAGATATTAATAATTTTAAAATATAATCCTACCTAATCCTAATTCTTTCAGGTACATCGTGGAGTGCAACACAGATGTGCATCCCCCAGCTTACCTGCAAAGAAGAGATACATATGACCTGTCATCTGTCGCTGATCCTGACTATAAGGACAGTGTACAGCCCTTTCACAGCCTGCGGGAAGAGGCCTGGCCGAGAATGGAGGAACTGGGGCTGGACGAGTCTCAGATGAAAGCCTTCCAGCTGGCCCTCACAAAGGAACTGGCCATCATACAGGGACCTCCTGGCACAGGTGAGACATTGAAAAGCAATTGTTGGACAGATGAGTTCATTCATTTCTGAATGAAGACTGTAAAATGCATTTCACCCATTTGTAGAACGACAAAATATGAAGACTTCCAAAGCTTCTGCAATATATTAAACTCAGGCTCTTCCATTTTCTCAGGAAAAACCTATGTTGGGCTTAAGATTGCTGAGGCTCTGTTGACCAATCAGGATCTTTGGAAAGACAGATTTGGTAAAGGTCCAATGCTGGTAGTTTGCTACACTAACCATGCCCTGGATCAGTTCCTTGAGGGTAAGCAGTGATCCTGATTCATAGTAATATATCTCCTTTATATGTGTTGAGGTCTAAAATTTGACAACTCAGGCTCTTGTGAACAGAGAGTATATCTATGTCTAATTCAAACCAATTTTTGTAAGGTGTATTTGTTTATATTTGTATGCAAAAAATCCAGATCCACTTCAAGTTTAATTTAATTACTTTTCTGTCTTGTTTGCCTCTCCTCTAAGGTATTCATAAATTTCTGCAAAAGGGCATCGTGAGGGTAGGAGGCCGCAGCAGCAGTGAGATCCTTAAACCTTTTAATCTAAGGGAGCTGACCCACTCACCTGGCTTCAAACGTTCGCTGCCGTCACACCTGCGTGTTGCATATAATGAGGTGAGCTCATGCTGCCTGACCTACAACTGAACTTTATGTTACAAGCTGCTCCACACTTTATTTCTTTCATGCATAGCAACGTGTTGAGAAAATATGAAAGGATATACTAATTTGAATAATCCTGAATAATTTATCATATTGATCTTGTGTTTTTGTCTCATCTTTTTGTCACACATTTCAATGCTTGTCACTTTACTCAGCTTTACTAGTTGCAGTATATCACACACACTGTATGATTTCACAGTAATCCTGATCACAGTATTCGTGACCTGTTAAACAGATCTACAAGCAGCTGTGTCAGGAGGAGAGGGAGATCCAGAATCACAGTACGCGGCTGGAGTGTTCTCTGAAAGGCATTCTGCGCGAATGTTTCTTACAGAAGTACATTTCATACAGACACTGGGACAGTCTGCAAGAACTACCTGTGCGTTACACTCAATAAATAATGAATATTTCATGTATATGACAGTAGAAGACAGTGAACACTCATCAGTTTGTGTTTATGAAACAATTTATAGACACAGGATGAATTTGAGGTTTGGGGTGAAAGGAAGAAGACCAGCCTGATAATGGAGTGGTTGGGTTTGGGTTCCACCACCTTCCTGCAGAGGGAGACAGAGAATGCAAATGGAAATGAAGGTAAGACTTTGACTCTTTAAGTCTGCATCACTGAAACAGCATAAAAGGTCTGATAACTGTTTTCTTTTCACTGAAAGTGTGTAAACATTCCCTCAAAATCATAACCGTATTAGAAAATCTTGGCACTATTCTCGAATAGCAAATCACTTGCATCGTAACTTTCCCTGTGTTCATATCACAACAATGAAAACAGGATAATGGAAGGTGAAACACACTTTTATTGTTGGGATGCAGGGGGAATATTTTCGACCGACTAGGTAAAAGCATTGCATTGTCAAAGAAGTAATGAAGTCAAAGGCATTGTCAACCAACAGACATGTGAGACCTGCACTGTTTTTAATTAGACTCTATTATGGATTGACATAAATGGCTTAGAAAGCATTACAAATGGATTTCATAATTTATAATAATTTAACTGAACTGTTTATTTGATATAACCTCAATTAACAAAATGGATTTGTGATTAAAATATGTCTTGGGGGGGAAAAAAGAAAAGAAAATCTTAGTAGCAGTTCTCTCTCCAATTGTCCATCTTCTTCATAGTAAATTGATGTGATCAGTGCTTGACGGCTTAGTGTTTATGGGAATGGAGCTTTTTTCTGTTTCTTGCCTGTTGCCTGTTTTCTGGAACACACTCAGTATTTTTTTGTATTCCATTGCAATAGTTGGGGGAAAATACATAAAGCATGACTTGTCCTGCAGACAAATATCTTTTAAAATGAAACTGGATTTTGCCATCATATTTTCACTGCCAGTCCATAGGAGTTTGTATTAACAACTTCCACTAAGCCAGGTAGTCCTTGCAGCTCCATTTCAGCAGGCTCCAAACCAGCTAAATTGAACACTTAAGAGCTCTAAAAGTGGCGAAATGACCATCAAAGTCTAATCTCTAAACAGCTCCAGTCGGAATTTTGAGCAAAATAATAAATAATCCTGCAGCCAGTTCAGATAGACCATTAAAGATTATATAAACCATGAACCTAACTGATATGGTCTGGCCTCTCACTCACTTCCCATGCTATCTTTCTGTATTTTAGTGTCTGCTACTACACTCTATGCATTATTTTACTGGTGAATGAACTTCCTTACTGCAACTTGTAGAAGCAGCAGAGGAGGCGATGGAGCTGGAAGAAGACGACCTCATTGAAATCGCAGAGGAAGCAGATCTGATCCAGGCAGAGCGGATTATTGAAGACAACACTGATCCCAGAGGTGGTAGAGATGGCAGAAAGAAGGGAGACATGGAGGAGGCTGTCAGAGAAGTAGAATACCTGATGCTGGCTATGAACTTGGATAAAGCTGAAACATGGGCTAAACAGAGCGAGGAGGAATTTCAGGTATAATTATATATATTTTTTATAAAATAAGATGGACTTTAATAATCCCGCACCAGGGAAATTCACTGTTTTTTTTTCAAGTGGAGGGTATAATGAGTTTAATATTGACACGTATGCATTGTGTGTATGCCTGAGGTCTAACAAATATGTTGATTACTTCCACAAAACTGATTTTTGGATGAATTTGTAACAATTTAGTTTTTTGCATCCATGTTTTCTTGCTTAGCAGTCTTTATCTTATCTGCCTTTGTTGGTGCTTTGCTTCATTCCTTGGTTACTGCCACAAACCGTCAATCTCTCCAGTGGAAAAGCCTAAAAGCCTGAAAGCCTCGTGTCACCTGCTTTCACATGTGCATGCTTCTGCGGGGGGGCGCCATTCATAAAAACATTGCTCTGTGGCTCTCCTGGTGTTTCCATACTCCACAGGATACCTATCATAGAGCTGTGCAGCATCTGCAAAGGAGTTCATTAAGTGCCTCATTTTACAGAATACTTTACCAGTAAAAATATCCATTGACTATCAAATACGCACCACCTGTATCCTTAAAATCTGGCTTTGAAATGTTTGTAGCTTAGTAGTCTGCAGAAGAAGAACAATGCGGTGAGTTTGAATCACTTGCAGTGGATTCAAATGACCCAGACTCACAGAAAACAACAACAATAACAACAAAAACTTCTATGGTTACTTCTTATGCACTATAATTTATTTCCCCTCCTGCTATCTTCCAGTCATAGTTTCCTCCAAGCATAGCTATATACACTGTTTTAGTCTCATCTTTACTTTCTATTAAACTACAGCTTTACCCTTTAATGTTTACTTTGAAGCAGACGTGCAGGCGTGCAAGAGATTGCACCATTTCATTTCAATTAAAGACATGTTATGGGATTAACTAGGAATCCAAAGACTTGGTGATGAATGAGGGTCTGGAGTTCATCGTTGATCTTGTTCTGATCTGTACAGATGCAACGGGCCCAGAAGAAAAAGATGAAGAACAAAATCAGGAAAGAGCTGGCGAAGAGTTCAACTATGACTGAAACAGAGGAAGATAATGTCTTGGATATTTGGACCCTTAGCCTGCCAGACAGATGGAAACTCTATCGGTATGTTTGCGTTCTTACTTTCCATTACCTCTCCTGGTAACTTTAATACATTTTTGCCGTCCTTCCCTCCTTCTTCACTTTTCATCCATATTCTCCTGTGCTGCATCTCATCCCCCAAGCAACCTCAATCTGGTAGAAGTAGTCTATTCCCAGTGTGTATAATTAAGTCAACTAATCACTAGGAAAACCTATCCCAAAGGATTTTCTCACCTCAGAGAGCCAAAATGTAACCTCTTTTACTGTGAAAACAAGACTGTACGAGCTCATGTTTACATAATTGTGCTTATTATTTAAACTAGCAAATAAGGACATTTCCTAACTGAATCGGTTGTCACAGTGTTTTACCATTATTAATTTACTCGATCTGCAGGTTGTGGGTTGCTCGCTACAGGACAGAACTTCGTGCCAAAGTCCTGGAGTTTGAACAGGCCTATCAGAATGCAGCGGACAGGTTGGCTGATGTAAAACGTCACGAGAGCCTCTTTCTCCTCAAGGAAGCAACGGTACAGTATAATTGCAGTGATAAATATGTATAGCATTTCTTCCTGTAGCAGCTCCTTGTGTAGTCACAACTTCATATTAATTACAAATATTAAAGTAAGAACTTCCTGATGCTATCATCTACAGACCTCATGCGTATAGACATGAGGGTGTTCTCATCTAACTTTAGTGAAGAACTGATTAACGAACTGATTGTGAAATTTAAGACAATTGTGCACGTGAAATAATACATTTTGTACTTTTGCATACTTGCACTCTTGCACTCTTGCATAATAAGGGAGTTAACTGGGGAAAGCTGTAGGGCTCAGATATACGAGGTTCACAAATGGGAGCCGACACTGTGGTCTATTGGCATAGGAACCCAAAAAGTCATAACACCATTAAATTGGCTGTAAAATTAGCAATACTATACTGGCAAGGGGAGGCAGCAATAAAACAGTTTGTAGTAACAGAATGAATTATAAAAATCATTGAAAAACAGATCACAAAACTAGCAGAGGAAGTTAAATAAGCACATGTACTGTCCTTCAGGTTATTGGCATGACAACAACAGGCGCAGCCAAGTTCCGTAAGGTTCTGCAGGACGTGCGTCCATGTCTGGTGATTGTAGAAGAGGCTGCTGAGGTTCTTGAGGCCCACACGATCACCACACTGAGCCAAGCATGCCAACACCTCATCCTTATCGGAGACCACCAGCAGGTAAGAAACCACTCAGACAAATAAAGCAATGATTCCTAAAACTCGTGGTGGCACCTCATTAAACTGACAATTTGTCCACTGTTGTATTTTAATAAGCCTTCGTTCTCCGACTGCAATGACTCTATTTACACGCCTAGGTGAAAATTTAAAGGATAACCCTGTCATAAGGGATTTTGTGTGTTTGTGTGGTTGTCAGAATGTTTGCGTGTCTTGCCTTGAGGGAAATGGCAAAAAAAAACCTCCCATGCCAGCCATTACAAGAGATGGAGAAGAGAAGAGTGAGGAGTGATAGGCTGGACATCCATAGACTATTACAACAACTTGTCAGGGCCTGCCAAGGACATATGGCCAGGCAGCCTGTCTAGCAATCTGCAGAATCTGAACACAACTACACACAGTGCTATCACACATCTCAATATTCTGTCGTGGTTCTTCTCACTGTGTAACTTCTGTCTGTTGTTTTCCTAATATTTGCTCGTTGTACTGTTGATGCATGAATTTATGCATGCATTTGACTATACAAACAAACGTGACTTCCTTACAGTTGCACTAAAAGGTTAGCAAGTATCAGAATTGAATTTGAAATGGAGTTTAACTTGAAAATTGATTTTTATTTTAACCTGGTCTTGTAAATCAATGACCATTTTTTATACATCAAGTACATGAGATTAATATAAAAGTAATTTACCGCTGCACCTGAAGCTCCCTTCACTGTTTTTACAAGTAGGTCAACATTCTAGACATATGTTGGCTACAAAATAAATAAATCAATATTAGCATCTCTGCTTATCAATTTAAACTACCAATTAAATTAGTACAGGTGCGGTAAAACAATATGTAGAAAAGCAAAAAAGATGTGGTATTCTGATGGAACAAATAAGGGTTAATCTGTTTTATTTTATGGGTTTAGTATAGTATTTATCTTAACTCTATGCGCTAGTGTTAAGAGCTTTGTTTTTGTGGAACCTAAACCTGAATCTGTGCATGTAATGGAGGTGGATGGATCACACTTCCCGAGTAAAATAAGCTTTGGCATTGTTGTGCTGTTCATTAATCACAGGTTTTGTGTTGAATCAAGCAGAACACAATGCTTCACATTTAAACGAGAATTTGTCTTGCCTCCCTCACACCCCTCCCACATACATGCACAATCACACCCTGTCCTCTAGCTGAGAGAAGATTTGCACACACACAAACTCACACATTCAGGCAAAACAGCAAGAAACTTAACAGGACAGCAAAAGAAAGTTGGAGTGCATTTGCATACATTCTATATTCCCATCCAGTCACTCTAAAACAGAAACCCATAGTAGAATGCTCTTGCTCCTGTATAAATGGTTCCTTCTACCCGTGTGTTAGCATTTAGAAAACTACATGGCCTGATCAACCATGAAAGTCATTCCTCTATTCTTCATTTATGATCCATGATCTTTAATTCACTCAAATATGTTAATATAAAACAGTGAACCTGCCATACTCACCCCTGGGGGGGAAAAAAAGGCCAAAATAAGCAAGTCGCATCATGCTCCATGCTCCATATGCACATCACGTGTTCATTCATGAACGTTACAAAGGGTTTATAAAGATGACAAAACGTGCCCTAAAAAGCTATATTAATTATAAAGGCATATTTCTAGCCTTAAAAACAAGTTCTCAGTTTGTACAAAAAAGCTATTCATTTTTACTTTTTCTTAACAATAATTCATAAAAACTGAAGTATTGGGAGCATATAATGAACATGTGATTTTTCATCTAGCTGCGCCCCAGCGCCACTGTGTACGAACTTGCTAAGAACTTCCACCTGGAGATGTCCATGTTCGAGAGGCTGGTTAAATTGGGACTTCCGTTTGTCAGACTCAACTACCAGGTTTGTATTTCTCTAACTTACTTACTTCTAATTATTTGTTCATCTTACTGCAAGATCTATTAATCAACAATGTGTTTAGATGATGCAGTTAGAAGCATCACCCTTTAATGAGTATGTTTGTGTGTATGCTTGAAAGTGCACATATACCTCTGTATCTATATGTGACTGCCTGTGTTTCTCTGCGTTTGTGTTTTGTTCTTCAGCATCGTATGAGGCCAGACATTGCCCGTCTTCTTACCCCGCACATTTACTCAGAGCTGGAAAATCATCCTTCTGTGCTGGACTATGACAACATCAAGGTGCGTATTGTTTCTGCTCTCCTGCTGTGTCTCCATTCTGCTTGTTTCTCTTAGCTGTGAATAGCTGTTTACATGCCAGCATGGATTAAAACGATCTGCATTGTATCTTAGACTTTTAAACGTATTTTGCACCAAAGCTTGACAATGTGTGCAAGATTAAAAATACTGAATTCAAAAGAATATCGGAAACATCAAACAATGTCATAGAATATATAATACTGAATGCTCTCTTACAGGGCCTCAATACCAACTTATTCTTTGTGGAGCACAACTACCCAGAAGAAGAGATCAAAGACGGAAGAAGCCATCAGAACCAACATGAGGCAAAGTTTGTAGTTGCCCTTTGCCGCTATCTTCTCTTTCAGGACTACAAACCAGAGCAAATTACCATCCTCACAACCTACACAGGCCAGCTCCACTGTCTGCGCAAACTCATGCCTGCCAACCAATTCACAGGGGTCAAAGTGCACGTTGTAGACAAGTACCAGGGAGAAGAGAACGACATTGTCTTGTTGTCTCTGGTCCGCAGCAACCGACAGGGTAAAGTTGGCTTTTTGAACATTCCCAACCGTGTCTGTGTAGCCTTGTCTCGTGCCAAGAAAGGGCTTTACTGTATTGGCGACAGTAAAATGCTGGGACAAGTCAAACTGTGGAGCAACATCTTCTACACCTTGAGAGAGAAGAACCAGGTTGGAAATGCTCTGACCCTCTGCTGTCAGAATCATCCAGGTCGACAGATAAGCGCTTCACATGCTGACGATTTTCAACAAGCCCCCGAGGGGGGCTGCACCCAGCCTTGTGACTTCCGTTTGGATTGTGGACATGTTTGCTCAAGTGTCTGCCACCCCTATGACCCTGAGCACAAGAAGTACAAGTGTGCCAAGAAGTGCCAGAAGATTTTATGCAATGAAGGACACAGGTGCACATTTGTATGCCACAGACCATGCCCAGAGAAATGTCCAGTGATGGTTGAGAAGATCATACCCAAGTGTCAACACAAACAGATGGTTCCTTGCCACCAGGACCCAGAGACATTTATATGTCAGGAGCCTTGCCAGAAGATGCTTTACTGTGGACATCCATGTGATTCATTGTGTGGGGAACCATGCACCATTAATTGCAAGGTGAAGGTCAACTTAAAACTGAAGTGTGGCCACATCCAGCAAGATGCTTGCTTTTACAGACTACAGACAGAGGATCCTGAATGTAAGACCCCTTGTAATCATCAGCTAAAATGTGGCCATGCATGTCGCGGTACCTGTAGCAAGTGTTATCGAGGACGGTTCCATTTCCCATGTTTTCACCAGTGTGAGCGTCTCTTGATTTGCTCCCACAAGTGCAGGGAGCCTTGCACTCGTGATTGCCCTCCCTGTAGGAGACCATGTGAGAACCACTGTGTTCACAGCAAGTGTACAAAGCCATGTGGACAGCCCTGTGCTCCATGCATTGAGCCCTGTGCCTGGCAGTGCCCTCACCAAAGCTGCAGTAAACTTTGCTCCGAGCCATGTGATCGTCCACCATGCACTGAGCCCTGTGCCAAGACCCTGGATTGCGGCCACCCATGCATAGGTCTCTGCGGAGACAAATGTCCAGACAAATGTCGCATCTGTAATCACGATGAGGTCACAGACATTTTCTTCGGCACTGAGGATGAACCTGAGGCTTACTTCATTCAGCTACAGGACTGTGGACACATCCTTGAACACGCAGGCATGGACACATGGATGGATGACAACCAACAGGCAAATGAAGGAGAGCAGGTGGCCATAAAACTGAAGGAGTGTCCGAAGTGTCGAACTCCTATCCGCAAAAATCTGCGTTATGGATCTCACATCAACAGCAGGTTGGCTGAAATAGAGATGGTAAAGGTGAAGATAAATGGTCAACAGACAGATATCGAAAAACACAGGAAGTCCCTTCAGAATCAGTGGAAGGAGAACCTTCTCACCAATAAAATGAGTCAGCAAAAAGAATACATGGATATCAAGGACCGACTGGGAAAATCTTATCTCACAGCAAATGATCTATGGGTTGTGGAAAACAAGATGGATTTCCTCATAAGGGTTGCAAAGCTAAAACAGTTCCAAAAGGAAAACATGTTACTCAGGCAAACCTCCAAATTAGAAAAGTATATTGAAGAGTTTTTGCACTGGCTCAACAACAGCCACCAAAAATTCACAGAGCAGCAAGTCTTTGATTTACAGAGAGAGCTACAGAGACTCACTCTCCTGACTGAACTCAACGCCCGTTGTGATAAGGCAAACAAGAGAGGACAAAGTGCCAAAATTGGGTCTGAGGCACAAACAATGAGAAAGGTTTTGGAAAAGTCTGGCCAATTCACTGAACAAGATGAACACATCGTGAAAGAAGCCATGGAGGAACTAGACAAAAAGCTTCCACTCACAGGCTTGGGGATCAGTGATGAAGAGAGAAAGATGATCGTCTCGGCAATGAAAATGCCACCTGGACACTGGTACAAATGTCCTAATGGTCATGTGTATCTTATAACAGAGTGTGGAGGTGCTAATGAGAGTCGAACCTGCCCTAATTGTGATGCTACTATTGGTGGAGCCAATCACACACTGGCAAGTGGCAACCAAGTCGCCACTGAGATGGATGGGTCACAGCACCCTGCTTGGTCTGAAGCCAACAACCTTCTAAACTTTGGTCAACATATTTGAAAGCCATCTGGAGAGAAGTTTGTTGTTACTGCCTCACTTTCAGAGCAGTATCAGGTTATGGTTTTACTGAAATGACCCCACAATTCATCCTGGACTGGGAGGGATCTCTACAAAAGTTACTTTACTCACTTGAGATATGGATGTGTGACCATATATATATTTCTTTTGCATTAAATTGACATTTGAACCCTTTTATTACACTTACACACTTTAGTCATTTTTATGAGTGTTTTAATCAACATCCCACTGTATTGATTTTTTTCTTTTTTGCTTGTTTATACATATGGGAAGTGGTTTAAAAAAATGCTTTTGCATACATAAATTATGTATCAAGGACGTGATTCATGAGTTTTCAGCGTCAAACAACTGAATAATTTAAATCTTTCACATGTTCAAGAGACAAGAGACTGTAACAGTTGTCCTATGTTGTACTATTGCTAAACAATAGGTGGCAGTAAAACACTGTAAAAGAAAATACAGATAAATGATTTGATAGATATGCTTGCAGCTTGCTCAAATCGAATAAAATGTACCTGTCTATATAAGCACATTCTTGTCTTAATTTTACACTCACACACCATTAAAAAAAAATACCATCAGGGTGATCAGTGCTGTATGTTGTTAATATATTTTATGTGGGCATTAGGCGGAAAGCATTAAGCTTAGTGGGAATGATTAACACATAACTTGTAATGCTGCTACAAAACATGCATATGTAGTAAAGCTAATGTGGACACCATGCACATAAACATGGTACAAAGGAATAATCAATATTTATAAATCACTTTTAGAGTTATTGTTCCCTAGAAATGTTCACTGCAAAATGTTTACCCACACAGTCACACACTTACACATTGAACTGGTATCAGCAAGAGTTAATCATTTGTGTCTCTAACAGGAGATCATTGGCAGTGAAGTCAAATAAACTACCCTGAAACAGCTACAATTTCTCTTCACTACTGTACGGGACTCACAGTAGCTGAGTTTCATTTCGGAATTTTGTAACAGTTTGCATCACTTTATTACATGATGAATGTGTCCCTGTCACTAAACCGGGCCCAATGCAAACTGTGCTTTCTGAAAAAGGGGGAAAAAAAAGAACAACAAAAATGTGCTGTCAAGACAAGTGTTAAAATTGAGCAAACTTTAAAAGGGTGCCACTCTCAGTATTTATAGGATTCAAGAACCAGGCTGAGAGGGTTGAACGAAAGAAGGCACTGCAGAAAAATGGTAATATCCTACAGGGTGGACTGTCTCATCTATCATGTCAGGTGGCCTTAAAATATGTTATTGTCAGAGTTTCAGCTAGTCTGGCCCTGCAATAAAAACTACCAGGTTGCACCCACCGTCACTCCCACCACGCACACACACACACACATAAACTGTACAAAATGTGGTTTGACTACTATCTGTGGGTGGAAAAAAAGCATTGTTGAAACAAGGAGGAGCTGACATGCCGAGCAGTGGTCTGTGGCGAGAAATAACAGGGACTGTAAAAAGCAAAACATTTGGTTTAAAGGTGCCATCCACATTTTTTTTCACAGATTAGAACTACAACAAAGATGACAGAGCAGCCAGATTTGTTTTTGTGAAGTAGTTTCACTTTGTCCAAGACAGTAGTATTGACATTAACTTACAAAGTACAGTGACATGAACACAAATGTATGACTCGTAACAGAGTTTGGAGCAACAATGGCTCCGTCAACCACACAGGTACAGCAAGGCAAACCCAATATGTCAATATTTATGAAGAACAGAATATAAATAGAAAAACAACTATTAAGCACTATGAGCTACTTTTGCCCTTATAAATAAAAGTAGAATGTGTATTTTCCTTCTTTTTTTTTTTTCTCCATATTTTGTTAAATATTTCAGATAGGTTAGCCACACCAGTTATATTGTGAAGGGTGGAAGCTAGAAAAATTAAATTTCAATGCAACCTGAGTGACACGTCAGTATCGGGTCACTTCACCCATCATCTTTCAACCATTACCAGCCACAGTTAGCAAGCTCATTGTTGGAGGTCAGGTTGAAAAAGTGAATGCAATGTTCCAAACTAGCTGATGCGAGGAAAAGAAATGTTGACGGTGAAAAACATTTTAAGGATGAGTGGACTGTGAAGTACCCAAAGGAAGCTTATTCCAAAGGGATAACTTATGCAAGAAAAGCAGTGTCCATTGCAAAGAGAGATAATCCAGATTTTCACCGTACTAAGCATGCATGTTTTTAAAATGATCCCCACAAAATGGGGGGAAAAAACAAAAAAAACAACAAGTTTGGAATTGTTCGATTAAGCTACCAGGTAAATCAGTGATCTGAATCAATCAAAGAAACACTTAAGTCATTGTCTCCATTCATCTTTGTGCCCAAGTTTCAGGACTTGGTTAAACAACAAAGATGTCACTGTCTCGATTAATACACAGGTGCATTTGTGTGCATACAATACTCACCCCACCTGCACACATGACACTGCCATCATTTTTCTGGGGTGCTGGGATAATACCAACTGTGTGTTTTCTGTGACTTTTTGGCCTGGCTACTAGACAGTGAGGAAACTAAACTAATGTGGATACTGTGACTATTTGCTTAAGGTGTGTATCTGTCGTGTTTCACTATGGCTCTTGCAGGTTAAGTAGATCACACAAACGTGACAACATCAGGCGCTTGAAAGAAACGCTGAATAATAGTTGAAAGACTCAGTTCATGCAGAGGTGGCAAAGCAATCATACAATGTTTATGCTAAAAATAAACAGGATTTTACATTGAAAAATTACCTCTTCAGCATCTTATTTGAAATGTGTGTTGTTGTTTTTTTTTTTTGTTAGCTGTTTTTAAGGTATTATCGTCATCAGTTTGGAGTTAAAATGTAGCCAGAGAAAACAGCGTATTACTACCCAAGAGAAAATACAACAAAGTCTATATTCACTGAATGAACTGCTGGCATTATGTTGGCCACAAGGGTAATGGGTTTGTATTATCAGAAAATTGCTCATTAATGTTCCCTTGGAGGGTTTTCATCAGTAAAGCTGGTTGAGGGCCAAGGTTCCTACATAACACATGAAAGGCAGAAACCACGTGTGATGCAGTGTCATAGATCTTTTTTTAATTATTATTATAGATGGACTACACAACAACCTTGCTATTTAAGAGCTTAAGCAAAGCTATTAAAGAGTTCACTTTCAGTATATTCAAGCCTCCTCTTGTATGATGAACTGTGTCTCTAGGTTGAGTAATAAATAAAAGCATGTTAACATTGATGCTCTTTAAATACATACAATTGTGAGTATGACCTAATAATTGTTGAATCATTAATAAGTAGTTTTTTAATTACTCATTTTTGAGGAATATAGGTAATGATGAGTTACAAGGCAACGGAGAGACAGAGGAGATGGTATATTAGGCTATAATATAGCTGTATTAATGAATAATTATGTAATTAATAGTTTCTATACATTTCTATAAAAACACACAAGGACCAACCATTTATAAATAACATAACTGATAAATGGGGCTTGTAGAACTGCTGTGAATGAACCAGCCAGCCCTTTTTGTGGCGTTTGAGATGTATCAAAAAGACATAATTAAATTCAAGTTCACTTTATTTCAGACACATAGGTCCATGTCACTAAACACTTTAATATCATTCAGTATTTTTAGTTTGTGTTGCTCTTTTCAGTAACTGAATAACTTCTTATTGCTGCTTCCCAATCTCTTTCACTTGGATCAATGTTTGACGCAAGCATGTGACCATTTTCTTATATTTTATATACAGTATAGAGAAACACACACACATATGCACACAAACGTATCAAATCCTGCTGCCTTGTACTGACCAAATTACAGCCGTGCTGATATTCAGTACAACAGCTCTTCCTCTCATGCAATATTGCTTTATTTAACTATGAATCAATCTCTGAGTGCTGTTGACTCCTCACTTAATCTTGTGTCACTCTTTTTCTTGTGCAAATAAAGTGAGATATCTATCTAATACTAAGTAATCCTCATTACTTCATGATTATTACAAGTAGATGGGATTATTTCTTATAACACACAGCAGACATAATAGGATTCTCAAAAATATATATATATATTTGAAACGCCATATTCACACATTCCACATTTATATTAAAGGTCCAGTGTGTAAGATTTTGGGGGCTCTCTATTAACAGGATATGACAGATACGGAATATATAATGCATAACTATGTTTTAATTTGTGTAAATTCACCTGAATCATTTTAAAATTAGCCTTTTATATCTACAGATGCTTTGATATCCTCTGCCATGCTGAACTGCCATGTTCCTACAATAGCCCAGAACACACTAAATAACTGGCTCTAGAAAGGACCTTTTATTTGTTTGCAGCCACCAATGAGTGTGTAGATCAGAGTGGATTGTAAATCAGCACCACTAGATACCACTAAATCTTACACACCGGCCCTTTAATATTGACGTCCATGTCATATTCTGTAGCATTAGTAATGCTTGACACAATCCCCAGAGAGGTAAAACATCAAACAGTCACTAGCCATCTACAATTTTGTATGCTATATTGTAAAGTGTTGACAAAAAGACAGTCATCACATTTCCATTATGTGTCACCTTACATCTCCTTTGTCTGCACCACTGGCCCTAATTTTCTTCAAATTTGTCAGCAACCTCATGTGTCAGTTTCTGACTGAGCAGTTAGGGCCTTTTCTCCCTCTAGTTGACAGCGGCAAGCTCACTTAGCCTCAACTGGCCATTCAAGCCTGGCCAGGATTCCCACAGATGCTTTAGGCTCTGTTATCATGCTGGTCACTTCCCACTGGATTTGACTGATCTTCATCTCCTGGACCGGAGGGACAGAGAAAGCCACACAAAGAGGCAGAAAGAAATACAGGCAGAAAAGAACACACACACACATTCAAAGACAGCACAAGAGAGAGACATGGATAACATCAAGAGAGAAATAGTCCAATTGCGGGGGTATCGGACTGATTGACTGATCTCCTCTCAGTCTACCAGAGACTCTGCTGATATAAGGAAGAAGAAAGACAGAGGGAGAATTAAGAGAGAGAGAGAGAGAGAGAGAGAGAGAGAGAGAGAAGATGGTATGGAGACAGCAGTGCATTTGAAGTGAATGGAGTAGTTTGACTGATTCACCCCTCCACTAGACCATAGTGACAGAGATACACAGGCAGACAGGCAGGAAGAGAAAAATTCATGATAAAAGAAAAAAAAAACATAAAAAAAGGTTAGGCCAAAGGGAGAGAAAAAGAAATTGTGAATGTAGGTTAAAAATGGAAAAGCTAAAAAGAATAAAAGTGAGACTGACAGTTTTCAGTTGATTCAGGTTGTCAGACTGAGCTCTGTCTTGTCAAATTTCATAAGTTGTCATCCTCGGCTGTACTTGGGGGTGTGATGGCCGAGGAAGAACATTTTTACTGTAGGAAGTCCTTATTGACATTTATGGTAACACACTTTTGTGGTAATCATAAATTTGCTATACTTTGATGTCTTACTGCGCATCTGAGCATACAAAAATATACTGTAAACTGTGTCTTACTGCTCAGGGGTGTTTCTGATGAAAGTCAGAGACATTAAAATTCTGATTTCAACACCAGCACCACATATGTTACATCAACTCTGGATGCAAATTATTTTAAGTAATGTGATTAATTCAACCCACCCACTACAGCGGGCTAAATTTCTTCAGAAAATTTGAGAGAAATATACGAATCATGCAATTAGGATTTACAAAGCAGCTGCTGGCTTTGTGAGATGCAGAGCCTTACTCAGCATTTTGCAATGTCAACCACATGGAGAAGACTGATGATTTTAGATCTACAAATATCTAATCATACTATTTGTACCTCTAATCTTACATCCATTCAAGAAAAGTGACATCTAAAATGACTTATGGACTCAAATCAGAACTGAATGCACCCAAAGGTCATTTAATTACATCTAATACAACTTTATTTCTCCCTGTAAGGCAGCTCAACACCCAGATCACACATACACACCTTGCAGATAACCTGAGATGTTGCAAATGATTGTAATTGAAAAATAATTGAAGTGTCTCTTTACATGTTATTTTACTATTTGTTTATTTTTTGTCCTAAACATTTCAATCTTCTGCACTGCAACCAGGAAATGTTACACAGAAACTTTATAAGACTGAGCAGTGAGCAGCCAGGAAGCGGTCTGGTAGCATGTCAGAAAACTGTGGTTTTAACTGGTGCTTAATTGTGGCATGGGCAGCACATTAATAACTTATTGCCTTAGGCCTCTCTTGAGATACAACCCAGGCAACTTCTCATGGGGCATGTGTCATCACATCAAAACTTTGATTAAGGCAGTGGGAAAAGCACAGACCCTGATCACATTTTTGTTCCGCTTCCAGGCTGATTTAAATGTAAATTCATTTTTATTTCTGCTCCTCCCATCTTGACAGTGTCTTAGTATGGGAGCAGGGAGGGAGTCGAAGGGAAGAGGGCGATTCTGCCAAGGTAAGCATATTTAGGTTGTGAGCGTTTGATTCTAAACTAATTTGAATAACTGTGTGAAAGCCAATTTGGTTTTAATTGAGCTCTGCTCTTCAGAACACCTGCAACTAGATTAGTGACTGACATTAAGTTGTTTTGCTGCATTGGGCCTCCAAGTGCTGCTCTTGCCGCTTCATAACTCTGGATTTACCTCCAAATTTTTAATACAACACCATATGTGCTTTGCAGAATATGCAATGAGTTTGGCTTGGTGTTTCACAGAGCAGCAGTGAAATATGGCCAAGAAAGGGAAAATAATACCCGTGCTAATCCATTCTACTCTCCCATGCCTGAGTGCTGTGACAAAGGTGGTTTATTACCATTACCATCAGTGTATGATTATCAATATGTATTAGGGCATCTCACCATGGAGCAAAGCCCCAACAGGCCATGACAGGACTAAAACAAACTATGTTTCTGCTCTATCGAGGGAAAACATTAGGCAAAGATGCACATCCCCTTTGGCACCAGCCCAGCACAGCCGAATCTGCCAGAGAAGTTGAATGGAGTATATTGCGATAGCTCAGATCAGCACACACTCTGTCCTGGCTTCTGTCATATTTTAAGCCTGTGCAGCTCTCTGATTTGTACACCACTAAACTCACTGAACCACTCCTGTTCTGAACTACAGTATTACTGCTGGTGAGACTCCCTGCTATAACAGGCTGTGAGAGCAATGCGCTCTGGCAGAGCTGCTTTCATACTAACACAGACATACATATGTACACATTAATAATGCTAAAAATATGTCTTAAATGGGGGCTTCTTGTAGGCATTTAATGTACTCCATGATTTCGATCAAAACGAACTAAAGATCCTGAAGGTGCATTTTCTGGTCTTACCAATTGAGCAAGTCTTACCACGAGGAGAGAAAGCAGATCTAGAGAGCTAGATATGATTACTACTGTCAGTATTCAGTAAGCCTTACCTTGCCTGACTGCTCCTTTCCCAGCAGGGAGGACACACCAGTGTCTTGTTCACACCTTTATGCTTTGCTGAGTTCATTGAAGTGTACATACTGTTGTGTCTTCCACATTCCACTTATCATGACAAATGGCTTTAGATAACACGTTATTCTAGGTTAAGTTTCCCTAATTAAAGAAGATATGTATGGGTAAAATTACAGCACAAAAGTTAAATGCTGCATTTGTAAATAACCCAATGTGGCAAAAGCATTCATCCCACTCGAAGCTACTGAGGTGGCAAAACAATGAATGCCTGCAGCTTTCAGCTGTCTTTTTAGTTGCTTGATGATCATAAACCTTGTTTAACAGTTGAAACCAACTAATGTTAATGTACTGGTTTAATGCTCATTTTAAAAACAGGCCATGCTGAAAATCATCAGTTAACTAGCTAAGTGTTTCACAAGCATACAATCTTATAAAAGTAATATTTGTTTACTGTTGAGGGTGTGGAAAGCCATGTTCATAAAGCATCATAGAAAACTCTTTGCAAAGGCCCAAGCAGAGAAGCAGAGAAGGACTTACTTGTTTTCTTTTGCCTTCAATCAATTTCAGAACTTTGTAGGCCGGTTTGTTCACTTGTCCTTGTTTTATAAATACCAGTCATCCTCTTGGTCTCTTTTATTTCATCTGTGAGCACGTTAGGACAACTATTTTGAAGAGGAGCTGTGTCTGCAATTAACATTTTGCCATTTGAGACAAATATAGGACATGGTATGAGTAACATGCCAGCACCTCAGATCAGCTTTAGACGTTGGAGGGGATGCAAGGTGAAATAAAATTAATTCTGCAAGCCTATAATAGGAAAGACATTAAGTGGAGTCAAGGAGCTATAAAATGATAAATGGTTGTTTCAATTTGAGTACATTTATGCAGTAGCAAACCCTCAAATGGGGCCAAAGATTTGTTCAAGTACTCACTTAACTTTTATACTTGAATAGCAGAATATGTATTATTTAGAGGCCTACAGCAGAAAATTATTTAAAGGTACAATATGTAAGCTCGAATTCTAAACAGTGGAGCGAGTCGGCCCCCTTTCCGTAACGACGCTCACGCAGGGTGCCAGGTTGGCGCCATTGAACCTTCACTAGTGCAGGATGAGCGAAACGCAACGCTAAACTCTGATACTCTACCTGTTGTGTCTGGCTTTGTTTATTTCATGAATCAGCTTCTAAATCGGAGTCAGCACTTTCCACAAACCGCTGCACCCCCAAACCCCCCGTCTCCTCCAGTGTCTGATAGCTGTCAAATACCACTCAAACTATTAAGACGGAGTTCGTGGACTATAAACTATAAAACTCTCCCAGCTGCTGTAACGTTGCTTTTTTTGTTGCTTACCTGTTCAGGAGAAAATTAGCCAACTCAGCATCAGTCTTCCTTTTGGGTCCTAAGCAGTCTCCATCTTTCAAATACATCTCCAATATTTATCCGTGATTTTGAACGTTTCAAGTCGCGAAAAAGGACGAGGCTTCTTAGGTCTGGTAGAGTCCATCTCTGTCCAATCTTGGACTTCAACCATAGACCTTTATTAGAAGCTTCTGCCATGGTCCCTTTCTTTCTGTTTCCTGGATAAAGTGAGTGGAAATGTTGTGCGCTTTGAGCACTATGTGAGCAGCAAGAATGAATTTGGACAGCTGTAAAAGGCACAGATAGTTACATTGTGCCACAACAGCAAAAATGGATCTAGGGGAGAGGGCAATAAAAAGCCCTCTGTCAGACCTTTCAGTTACAGAACCGCACCTATGCTGACAGAGACCAGGCACTCACCTGAACACCACTGTGACACCATCTGATAATGCTTAGGTGACGTTATGAACAAGTGAATCAGTTTAGGTTTTCTGCAAATGTTGCTTTTGTTGAGAGACTTTAAGACTGATGGTATAAATATGATGAAAATGTGATTTTTCTCACTCTCAGAAAAAAAGAAAAACTTGTTTAAATGCTACATTTCTATTCAGGAAGCAAGATGAAAAAATAAATTAGAAAACACTACAATAACTGGGTATATTGTCCAGCTGGCACTGAATATGGTGAACTATGTTATACAAAATGTCTTTTGCAAAGAAATGTCTAAGCAAACAACTTTCATAGTGAACATTTGTTCCCAAGCCCACGCAGAGTTGATTATTGGCAATCTGTCTCCTTACATCATTGACAAATCGGGAGGCTCTATCATGCTTTTTAAATTTGTATTTCACACAGAAATCTGAAGCTAATAAGCCAGAGTGGCCAGCTAAGTTACTTTGTGAACATTATAACTGATTGTTACTTGACAATACTCTTATTTTCAAGTTACTTCACCTTCCCATGTATCATCTGCTCCTGCAGTGCTGTTCGTCCAATATCTTACATGTGCAAAGTAGGGATCTAAATACTATTAGCTGTGTCCTTCTCATGGGTCAAGTTGTAGTGATGGCTGTTACTCTGCGATACAAATCACAACACAGGGTAACTATATGCACAGTCACACAGTAACAAGGGGAGTGTTTCTTGTAAAAGGGTCATGTTGGAAGTGAAACACACACTGACAGATGCTTGGAGGGCTGCTGGGCTTGTTTTAAGTATGCTAACAGTGACCTGCATGGGCTTGCTGAAATGCAAAGAAGTCACTTGGAAACTGTGAGAACAGGTGGTGAGAATATTCGGAGCTTAATTGAAGAGATTTTTCTATGTTTTTAAACGTATTTTTTCTCTATGCGGTTCACACATAGTTCACATAGATACTACGGAAAAATCAATTAAATTGCCTTAAATTAACACAGGCTAAAGAAACATGCAATCCTGAGGCTAAAACCATTGATAAACAAAAAAATCTCTTTTTTTCCACCTGTTTTTCTTGATCACACATCCTTGGAAGGGGCATAATGCTGTGCTGCAGTGATGATCAGCACATTTCGCTTTGTGCATATCTTTTTTGGAAATTGCATTTGCTCGCTTAAGGCTGTGCACACACATTAAACTAGCTCTTGCCTGAACCAATCACAGAGTGGGTTTTCAGGAAGAATTAGGGGCAGTGGCATCATCAGAGATGTAGAAATGACTAAAATGACTTCGTTCTGACCTGGTTATACTTCAGGTTAATTGTGATGTGCTCAGGAATGAGGGTCAGGTTTGCTGAGTCCAGAAGGAGCTGTAGAGTACTTTGTGTACCACCTACAAGGCACTGCAATTTTCTCTCATCTTAATTCTTCACTCAAGAGAGAGGAGCTCTTTTTTGTACTCTTTGACACAGTACACAACTGCACTTAAATCCAACAATTTTGAAATTAAAACTCCTCTCCATGTTCCGTTGTGTAATTATCTCAATAAACTGTGTACACAAATAGTCATGACATCAGAATGATTGGGCCACTAGTTTCTGCCATGCAGTCTTGTCACCCTGACAAACGTGAACAACACTAACACACTAACATGTTTTGTAGGTTATGAACACTGACGTCGCTCTAATTGGCTCACCACTGTCTCTCCTGATTTACAAGAGTATCGAAGCTGCTTTCCAACGTCATGCACATTATAAACAATTGGACATGGCTCTTGCCCTCCAGCTTGCTCAATTACTTCAGTTCAATCTCCTGTCTGTGTGCCTGTGTGTGAGAGAGAGAAAGAAAGAGAGAGAGAGAGAGCAATAATTTCTACACACACACTGATACACTGATGTTATTGGGACAACGGCAACTAAAGACAGAAATGCTAACAAAAAAAAAAAAAAAACTGGAACATCTCCTCTCAGGTAAATTGGTAACAAGTGATATGATTGGATACAAGAGGTGACTGCTCGATAAGCTCAGTTGTTCACAGGCAAGAATGAGTGAATAGTAAATTGGGCTGTTGGGCAAATAGTCCAACAGTTTAAGAACAACGTTTTTCAGCACACAATGGATTCACCATCAGCAATCCATAATATCATTAAAGGTCCAGTGTGTAGGATTCAATGGCACCTAGTGGTGAAAGTGCAGATTGCAACAAAATAAATACTCTCCCATGCCTCACCCTCTCATTCCAACATGTAGGAAAAACTCTGGCTACGAAGTGCACATAAAAAGCATAAGGCCATATCTAGACCAGTTGTTTTTTGTCTGTTCTGAGCTACTGTACAAAAATGGAAGTTCAAAATGGCAGACTCCATTGAAGAGGACCTGCTCTTACTGTTGATATAAAGGGCTAATTTTAAGACAACGGAAACAAAAGCAAGACCAAAAACTGACATGCCCATGACCTTAGATCCCTCAGGTGTTAACTGCGTTAAAAGAAAAATGACATGGTTGTGTACAACATGGGGATGGAAACAGTTTAAGTTTGTTTGTGTGTTTACAAAATGCAAGTTAAGTGTCTCCCCATGCTGTAAAGTAAAAGAAATACATATGAACAGCATCTAGAAAACGCTGCCGACTTCTCTATTATCAAGCTCAGCTGAAATGGAAAGTGGAAATGTTAATTAATATTAATTAGTTAATAGCTCATGTATACTCAAACAAACCCCCTAATGAGAAAACAAACAAAACATTTATTCATAATTCGACAGAAGTACAGAAGTTCTCATTACACAGCAGAAAGACCCCATGTGTTCAAAGTGAAGCTAATCCTATTGGGTATCTATCTATCTATCTATCTATCTATCTATCTATCTATCTATCTATCTATCTATCTATCCTCCCAGGATCCTAGGGCTTTTGCTGTTGGAGAAATAAGGTCCTACTGAGTCACATCTACCATGACGTGAAGTAATAATACATACACAATTTTACAGACTCAGCACACACCCACTGAGGCATTGGGGGGAAAAAAAGAAAAGAAAGTTGAGCAGTGCAACAGATTAAGAAAAAAAAAAAATCCTGTGCCCAGTCCGAGAGGGGAAGTTTTCCATTTTATTTTTCATTTTCATTATCTGTCTGGTGAAAGTATAAATGCCAGGAGGATTAGAGAAATTACATGGGCTCTCGCCTTTACTGGCCTGGCGCTTATCCTCCTCTCTGCTCATCACCCTCTCTCACTCTGTCTATTTTCATCCGTTGCTCCCTTACCTTCTTCGTCTTGCTCTCTCTGTTTACCCACCATCTTTCCCACTCCAATGTCCTTTTCTCTCTTCTTTGCCTCTATCAATCTCCTCGATGGCATAGCTGCTCTGTTGCCTTCTTCATCTCACTCCCCTGTGACATACCCCTATTTCTATTTACCCCTATCTTCGTTTTTAGCCTTGCCACTGCTTCTTCTCTCTTTTAGTAAGTGTGTTGCTCACCATTCCGCTGGCACTCCCCATGCGGCTCATGCTGGATCAGCATGACTGGACCTGGCTCCCATGGGTCCTGTTGGCTGACCAGTTCTCAGCAAAAAGAAGTGTCTTAAGAAGGGCCCTCCCCCATAATCCTTAAGATCTATTACAGATAGCAGGCTTGACACAGGCGACATAGATTAGAGGGGGCAGATACTGACTGTATTGATTGGCCTTCTCATCCCGAGGCCAGCCCAGCAGCTTGCTTGTGTAATAGCACACCATAATGAAATTCAGTCAGTATGTCAGCGCCAGCAGCCTTAAATGCATGAAAACAGAAGTGAAGACTGGACTGAAGTAAACTGGCGATACTGTAGGGCCACACAGGGCAGGCGACCAGAGTGCCTGCTGGTGTACCACTTTAAGTGGAGGTTAGCATCCGTGTTTCACCTCCCTTAATATGTGCTGGTCCACATGGCCCAAATTTGCTAAGAGGGAAAACCACTCTGTTTGGACCCAAGGGTAATTTTTTATTATTATTTTTTTAAATGTAATGTCATGAACTTGTGTTTTAGTGAGCAGTTTGTTAGGGATTTTTGTTTGGCAGTCACATTTAGGCATGGTTGAGGAGCCAAAAAACAGAAACCAGTTGGACGACTCACTTTTGCAGTCCATTACTGTGGGTTACAAGGCCAAATTCATTTTGTGCTTAGCTCAAAAGGATATGTGCCAGATTTTTTTCAATTTTTGGAATTTGATGAATGTTGGAAGTGTCCGTGGCTCATGTAGGCTGGTAGTTAAAATCAGGATCAGTATGAAACACTAATTAAACTGATAATTCATTTTAAAATAAAGATTGATGTGGCTGTATCTACTCAAATATATTGTTGCAATGTAAAATACTTGTTGACAACACTTATTGAGTTGAAAAAAAGGTCTTGATATACTAAGTCTTAACTTATTTTGCAGGTACAAAATGCTATATGGGGTGAGTTCAATGTTCAAATTACTGCTAATAACAGAAATTGCAGTATTGACATTGGGAACATGCTGTATACCAGCATTGGCTATGCGACAAAAGAGCTCAGCGAATGCACATAATAGCCACAATTATATATGGCAGAAAAATGGCAGTGTTCCAACCATAGTGACTGAATTAAAGTAGTCATGCCCATCCAAGTTATGCTGTCTATACATTGTGCTGGGAGGTAAAGTTAATGGTTATTGCACTTTTCAACAAATACTACAAGTCTGAATGTAAACGTCTTGCCAAAAAAAAAAAAAAAGACACAAAATGAGATGCTGTGAATCCATAGAGTGGCTTTTTGCATGTCTCCCCCTGCAGTAATAGATCTACATCTACTCTACTTTGTAATACCGTCACCTGACTTGAGCCACACAATTCATTTGCGGGTAAGATCCTAAGATGTTTATGTGCTGTAGTAACTACTTCATTATAAGACCTGCAAACTGACAATAGTGCTGACAATGTTTAGTTTTAGCTTTAGTTAAACTGAAATGGGCTCTTTGGCTGTAAGACTCTGCAGGAGAACTAACACCCTGACTGCATTTCATGCAATAGTGGGAGGAAGAACCTAAATATAAAATAAGGCAGGTAGCTGAAGTAGCCCCATGTTTAGATTATTATCCATTTAAAAAGAAAAAAACAATGATTTGAAATGTATTCATTTCATTTATCTTTTAATTTATTTTCTTGGCTCTTCTATTGTTTACTTTAACGGCTTTCTACATCTGGAGCTAAACTTATTTCAGCCTCGTTCTAATGCACTGCTCCTTCTCCTTAGACCGCCATGCTTGGAAAGTGCAACAGCGTAACCCATCCCATGGGTTTAGCTTAATGCAATGGATTGCCAACAACATGCTATAGCTACAAGGCCTCTGCTAATCACATTATTGATCCTGTAATTCCACCCATTTCAAACTCTTTACCTCTATGTGCGGTATCAATGAATAAAGTCCAAGTCTCTGTTTCTTCGCTCGTTCGTTGAGGCACCTGGTGTCTCTGGGGAGGTGATTGAGACCAGTATGTGCCTTCTCCACATCACAGCCTAGCTCTCGTTTTAGTATTAAGCTGCCACAGGCTCCACAGGAAACAAACTCAAATGCAGAATGGCTGATCGAACTCTTTTTCCTCCCCCTTTTCTTCATGGAACTCTTGTGTTGTGTTGAGTTGTGTTGTTTTGTTGTTGTTGTTGTTGTTGTGCAAGTAAATATGGTCGCATCAGTACAAAGAACTGGGATGCAAGAGAGGAGGAAACATTAGAATGTGAACTCTTATTGAATGTCAAAGGCAGCGTAATGTTCTAGTTTTCAAGATGGCAGAGAAGGCTTTGGTCCATTATGTGTCATTTAGAAGCTAGGCCCATACAGCAAAAACACCAACACACATCTTATTGTCAACACCTATCCTGTGATCACATAACATAAGTTAGTTAGTCTGTCATCTTGTCAGTGAATTAGATTAACTGTGACACACCTCCTTGACAATAATTATGCTTTTACTATAAGAGGAGCAAACTCAGCAATGCAAGCCGTCCTCCGAAAAATCAGGCTGAAATTTATGACATTACTTTGTGCGTGCACCCTGCAATAACGCAGATGGCGCGAAGCAGTTAATGGTGGGTTTAATTTTTCTCAGCACTTTGCATCATATAATTGACCCTTTTACTGTAGATCTGCGAGGAGATGAGCTTGAAGTCTCAGAGTCGTAATGTAATGTTTTGTATGCCTTTTAATTAGACAAGCAGCATTAAAGAGAAAGGAGGAGGAAAGAAGTGGGAACACAGTGAGAGAGAGAGATGCCAAATCACTTGTTTACATATTGCCCTTGGGTAGATGTAGGTCTGAGGACAGGCATTTCAGAACGGAATGGACACAATGTGGAAGTAAGAGCATGGAAAAAGGAGAGAGAGAGAGAGAGTGGAAACAGAGGTAGACAATTTAGGATTAGAGAAATAAGAAGAAAAAAAGAAGAACAGGGTTTACATACAGTAGTATGTAGTTCTCGAATGGCTGTACTGGGAAAGAAATTATATCTGATGGGTCAGGTAGTGTGTATCAATGGTTCTGGGAGTATGAAGGTGAGAAATGAGGTAAAAGATGGCACCATGGATGGTACTCGGTACTGTGCTCTCTAGTACTTTTTGCGTTTTTGTGAATATTTTGTGTTTTTTGCTCTCCCTCTCTGGTGTATGTGAACTTGCCAGCAGAGTTTTTTCACTGGTTTTCATTGAACCTTTTACGGAGCTACTTGTTGGAGGTGCAGCAGCTCTCTATGGATTTCGGCAGAGACGCCGGGGGAAGTGAGCCGGTGCACTTGTCAGACTGAGGCAACAGGGGTTTCACATTGCGCTCCCATCTATTTACCTGGCTAACGTCCGCTCTCTGGCCAACAAGATGGACGAACTGCTGCTCCTCAACACAAAGAGCTTGGACTTCAACAGTTCTGCTGCCTTGTGCTTCACACACTGGACACCTCACTTCACCTCTACCAAGAGGACCGCGTAACGTAGCTTATGGGGAGGCGGAATCTGCTTTTACATTAACTAAGGTCGATGTACTGATGTCACGGTCTTAAACAAATCATGCAGTCCTCACCAAGAGACATTATTCATGAACTGCAAACCGTTTTATCGTTTTCCTCGTTTATTCTGGTCAGAGTCTACATCCCTCTTCAGGCCTGTGTTACTGAGGCATTACAACATCTGGCTGACCAGATAAACAACATGAAGAAAAAACACCCGGACTCTCTGCTCATTGTGCTCATTGCATTGTTTTGAGGGACTTTAACAGAGCAAACCTCAGCCACGAACTGCCAAGATACAAACAGCACATTAAGTGTCCCACAATGGACACTAACATTCTGGACCATTGTTACACCATTTTAAAGGACTCATATCGCTCTGTCCCCCGTGCAGCCTGGGTACTTTCTGATCACTGCATGGTTCATCTCATCCCGACCTGTTACTGTCATGAACAGCTAAAAACCAGACACGAAATGTCAGTAACATCACCTGTGTAAGATCTGTAAATTATAAATTATTTATGTAAATATCATCACACTCATACTGTGCATACTGTATATTTATTATACCACCCCTGCACTATGCTCCATTGCACCATTTCATTGCACATTCCTATTCTTATTCAATGTAAAAAAAATAAATAAATCCTTGTGTATACATACATATTTATCCTTTATATGTACATAGTGTTTGTTCTTGTTTATGTTTATGTCTATGTTTACCTGTCAAGTCCTCTGTTTTTGTTTTTTAACTGTACCTATGCCTATATCTCTTTGTACCACAAGAGCAAAGTGTAACCGGAGTCAAATTCCTCATGTGTGTACACACACCTGGTGAATTAAAGAGAAGAGCATGTGAAGTGGTGTCATTTTGAATGGAATGGAAGAGAACCATTGGAACTAGAAACTAGCAAGAGTAAGAGCCAAGAGGCAGGGGACACATGTTAGCTAGAGGCAATTTTAAAACAGTACAAATAAAGAAATTTAAAAAAAGACACATAAGAGTATATGACATGACTGGTTTCTTACCTTCTTTAGAGGATATTTCTGGTTTACAACTTGAATTGTAGTTTTTTCCTTAGGTCTGGGAACATGGGGACATGGCAGGTCTCATATCAAAAGTCCATATAGATAACTGTTCTTTTAAACATCTAACATTTGGAGGATGAAAAGCAAGTTTGACATTTTGGGAAATCTGCTTATTCAGAAGAAAAAAAAAACTACAAAATGGTACCTTATCTATTAAGCTAATAAAGCTTAATTATTATCAGAAATTTAAAGTATAAAAAAGTATAAAAAAAAAACTGGACCAAAAGCTCAAAGGAGAAAGTGATTTGCATTGTGTGTTGTGGATCACTTAGGCATTCAGTCCTTGCGACAACACGGCAGTGTGGTCACACCTGTTTTCCAAGGTCATGGAAGTTGACACCTTCTTTTATGGATCTATGCCAAACCAACTGGAACAGCTCCTTCTTCTTTCAACACACTTTCTAGTGACAGATTTGAATTCAATTACAACATTTTCATAGTACTTCATACCAAAGCATTCAACAGACTTCATCCATGCAGCTATTATTAGCATTTGAAACTCACATGGACCTCTGGATGATGAGGGATTGCTATTGTTCAGTCTCTCACTCTCTGGTTCATGTGCTGCTTCCTTTTCATTATGGTCCAAAGAAATAATACCACTCAACAATCCCTAACCACCCATCCCTTCATTTCCTGTCATCATTATTGAAAGTAGTGATGAGGTCCTCCTCCCGTTCTCGCCCTCAACTCGCCCTCTTTTTCTGTTATAAAGGGCCGCTCTTTGCACTCAGACACAAGCCATTAAAGTTGTCCCAGAGTAATAAGCCTCTGTCTGTGTGACCAATCAGTTGATGCTCGATAAGCATAATCCTGGACTGTGTTTTAGTCCCCTGAATGGTGCTGTGTGGGTTGCGAGGCCCTTCACAAAGCAGCTAGCACCAAATTGCTCACTCTTGCTTGCCTTTTGTCTCTGGATTTGTGAAACACTTTGAGCCGCTTTGCACTTTTGAGGGCAATGGCCTCTGTGGGATGGAGTTTACTGAGGACTGTGTTTTGTAGCTGTACTGACCACACGTAGTCTCGATATGGTCCAGTTCCAGTTTATCTGTTCACTGCAAAAAGCTGAATTCTGGTTTTGTTATATAATATATGTTTTAAAAGTCTGGGCACAATTAATTAACTTATATAATGTGTGACGTGGCAAAAGTAGTTTGTGTCCAATTTTGTGCACTTATCTAAAAGTGAGCAGGCAGTTAATTTGTTTTGACAAAAAAGGAGAAAGAGGGGACAGAAACAACTCCACAGTGATTAAAATATCACTCAAATATTTCAGAATTCAAATTAAGTCATTATATTTCATCTACCCAGCGATCGTTTGATGGATAAAGTCTGAATAGAATATACTGGTTCACCGAAATGATGTTTCTACTTTTCTGTTTTATGGTCATCTTCAAAGTGATTTCAACACCTTCATAGTTCTTTTGGTTTTAAAGTGTAGCCTAAAGATATGAATACCTGTTACTATTTTTATCCCCTAGCAAGAGTATGGTCACCACATCTCACTAGCTTTAGCCACAATCCCATTAATTGTATTAGCACTCAAAGGGGTAGCAGCCAAGTTGGATTAATTTGCTCTCACTATGCAAAGCAGGCACAGTATAACATGAATTCAATACTAAGCAGGACTGATGAGTGAATACAAAGTGCCCAAAGTTTAGCAAGAAATAATGTATGTCTTGTTAAATGTTCTCATCTTTGTTCTAGTTCTGCAGACACTTGTTTTCTCTGTCTGAGATGTCAAATGATGTAAACATTCTTCACCATCACTCACTTCCCATTTGTGCAGACTCAAGCTCAGCTAATGTGTCCTATATGTCCCCTCTGGGCTCCCATACATCAGCCCTTGACCCCACAGGAGAGGTTCAGGAAGGACCGATAATTTATTATTGAAATGTCTAAAGAGGTGGGGCTTTTTTTTTCTGAATCTGGAATATGAGAACGTCAATGTGAGCTTGACAAAATATAGTGATCTGATATGATATGATTTTTTGTAGTATTTTAGAAACTATTAAGTTTAAAAATAAATGAGGACAGTGATTGAAATGACTTTCTGCATTTTGTGACAGCAATATGAACACTGGTCACTCATTTAAGGTGTAATGGCTGCATAATCATATTTAAATAAACCTAATTTGGAGTTAAAAATAGAGAATAGTTCCCCAGTTTTATTCTGTTTTAACACAATTTTGCATGAGCACAGGTTTTTCATTTTCAGACAAGCCAAAACACATCTACAGCTGAACATAATATAGATGACGTAAACATTTGTAGTCCATGCAGTTCACGGCTACACTGTCACCACTGGACAAACAGTCTGTTGTGTGATCAACGAGCTTGTGTTGGAAATCACAGCACAGCTATGGCCCATGCAATACAAAAGTACCTCATATATCTGGAAAATGCCTGCAATAACTGAATGCTATGAATAATGTACTGAGTACGGTACACAATAAATAAGGAATGAGTTTCTTTTGACCAGTCTTGTGTGCCTCTCAACTATCCTTGGTTATTTCAAAAGGTTGCACATTCATCAAAGGTGCTGGCAGAACAAGAAAGGTCAAGGTTCTTTTCAATTTTTTTTTTGTTGGACCCATCATATAATGGGAAACATATAACTAGATACATACTATGATACAAAATCTTAAGCAGGCAATGGCACTGTGAGAAAATTGATAGCAGATGTATCACCATGCTCTTCAAAACAGCATTAGATTGTAGACAAAAAAAAACGTTCAAACAGAAAATGGGGAGCATTCCAGGAAAAAAAAGAAACCAGCTAAAATATATCATACATAAAATAAGTATTCTTGTATTGACTAGACTGAATATTGAATCAAACCTTGGCTAAGACACCAGAGGATTTTGAATCAAACTGCTCACTTTAGCCAAATGACGGTGAACACACTGGTCACATAGAACAGATGCATAATTAGCCCAATCCTAATGAGCATTTGATGATCCCTAGATTTTTAACATCTGCTTAGATTTTTACCTTTCCAGAATTCAAGCCAACTCTAGATGATTGCACAAGGTACCAGATAGAACAATTAAATGTTACATAGTCACTGTAGAATTATGATTGACCTCTTTTTGTGAAATCTGGTACATATTGATTGGTGGGTCTTGGGTCTTTGTTTTGGACTTTTTATTAGGTAAAAGGTCTGAAATATTTATTTCTTTATATTTATATTTTTGTTATACATAGAAACTACATCCATTTAAATTTACACAGTCTATGACTCACTCTGATTTCTGAAGAACCTTTGTAAAGCTCATTGTAATTGGCTCTGGCCATCACCATCTTGCCAGTCCTGAATCCACTGATTCCTGGCTAATCCGAAAATTGGGACATGAAGGTGATGGTGGAGCTAAGGTGGGTGAAATGAAGCTACCTGTAATGACACCCACATGTCACTCAAAGTGGTGATGCTCTTAATTATGCATAACTTATAGCCCTAATATAATTAAGCGTATGCAGTAATGCTGAGGAAGGTTGGAATACAGTCGCTGGTCCTTATTGTCGAAAGGAGCCAGTTGAGGTGGTTTGGACATCTGATTAGGATGCCTTCTGGGCGCCTTCCTTTGGAGATGTTTCAGGTATGTCCAACTGGCAGGAGACCCTGGGGCAGACCCATAATTTACTGAAGGGACTACATAGCCCATCTGGCCTGGAAAAACCTTAGGATCCCCCAGGAATTCATTCCTAGGGAGAGTTTATTTCTGCTGTGAATTTGGGCTTTTTATTATGGGGTCTTGTGGAGATTGATTCAAGTCGCTGTGTGAGGTGTTAAAGTTTTAGGTTCATTGGCTTCACTTCTCAGTCATGAAATTTACTGCTTGGTTAGGTAAACATCTACTTTTGACTACTCAAACTATACTAAATGCAATAATTACAAACTTGTATATATTTAACACACAGATATTCATCCATTCATTATCTGTAATCGTTTATCCCCATCAGGGTCACGGTGGGACTGGAGCCTATCCGAGCTGACTTTGGGTAGGAGGTGGGGTACACCCTGGACAAGTCGGCAACTTATCACAAGGCACATAGAGACAAACAACCATTCACACTGACGGATAACTTAGTAGAGTCACAAATTAACCCATTAAGTACATGTCTTTGGACTATGGGAGGAAGCAGGAGAACCCACGCAGTCACAGGGAGAACATGCAAGCTCCATACAGGTTCGAACCAGGGACCTTCTTGCCGTGACACAACCATGCTGCCTTACACACAAATGTAAGTATGGAAAATATGGTACACTACATTTTACACTTTACTTATCTTCAGTTAACCCGTCATACTCTGTGCAAGTTTTTAGCTGATTCTTGCTGAAAACAAATGTGGCTGTAGGATTAAATTGCTGGCACTGCGACTAAATTGTCAGTGAAACATCTTTTATTCATTACAATGGCAGTGTAGTCTCACAGGTCTTAGGTGCCTGTTGGGGCAGCCCTGTAATTTAGAGAAAATATAACTCATTGGATGCAACAGTGATGTTGATGTTTTCTGCCTGCCTATTGCATTGTCAGACAACCCCAGTGTATCTCAGACTTTCAGGCTCTCTTTATAGATACAAAGACTTTACCCTCGGAGAACTCACCAATGTGATTTGCATCACCTTTTCCCTCTGGTGTCTGTTCCCTTTAAGGTGTTTCTGAATTAAAACTCCTTAAAATGTCACATCTGCAGTGTCTTGAGATGATGGGTCTCAGATGGTTGCACTCTGGAGTATTATAGAGTAAATCTGAAGTCACCCAGGCAATACTGCTGCACACACACACACACACACACACACACACACACACACACACACACACACACACACACACACACACACACACAAACAGTCATGCCATTCATTTGTAGTCCCTTTTTAAATAGCTTTTTCCCCAAAAAGAATAATAATTGATGCCTTTTATGCCACATATGTATATATATATATATTCTTGCTTCCTTTGATTCTTATTTTATCCGGCTATGGTCCAAAAGCCAGATAAATATATATATACCCTCTTTATTGTTCTAATTCAGAGAAAACCTAGGTGAAGAGGCAGGTTAAATGATCAGTTCATTCATTTGAAAATGATTCTAATATACATCTGCAGTATGAGGGAAACAAAGTTTTTTAAACAACAGAAGTTTCTATCCTTATATTCCTTAGATCAGTGTGAATATGAACATGTGTGTGACAGTTTAGAGTGATGACATCCATATATTTACAGAGACTTTATTTACACTCGATCAGACCATAAACGATCTGCTGTCTTTTTTGTCCCTTCCAGCAGTTTCAATACCGTGGACACTGACAATGCAGAATATAGAAAGATCCATAGCCTCCATAATCGACAGAGGCACAATTTCCACACTAAATCATTGACCAGTTGTGCACTCGTGGCATTAAACCTTTAGTGTACTACCAAATAGATTCTACTGAAATGAACAGCTTCAGGTCTCTGTCAAACCAACAGAGCATGAAGATGTGAACGAGATGTAACACAACATCTGCCATATAATGGATGCTGTAAATCAAAATGCCCCACAACATGCATTTTTTATTATGAATGCCCCCCATTAGGACTGTGACTGCTGCTAACCTTGGCAGTGATACTGACATGCTTTATACACTGAAATAGTGTAGACATAAACTGCTGGATTGCCCAACAACTGTAAGGAACTTATATATCCATAATCACATTCTGCAGGATTCAACCTCTCCAGCATCACTGTTAAAATAGTCAATCAACCCAAATGGTAATGATAATGAATATGAAATGAATGTTTTGGCTGTCTACAAATAATATGAATATCCGGAGAGAAATAAATAGCAATAGGAGTTTCAATGAATGCTATTCCTTTTTATCAGTATTAGCAGCTTAGCTCTAGGGATGGTGATGTTTGTCTGTATTGGGCGAGACTGAAATACCTCAACAACTATGTTGAATTGATGTTGAATTGCCATGATCCCCTGGCTTTTCCTATAGTGCTTGAAGTAGTTCAAAATCTTCATTTATACTATGAAAATCGCAATGGCACAACATTTTATAGAGACATTTATGCAGTAGTTTGGGAAGAGTGAATCCTATTGACTTTCCAAGAGATCATTTGACTTTTTGTGTGAAATGTCTCCACAACTAAAGATTACCATGAAATTTGGTGCAGACATTCATGTTCCCATTAGAATAAATTGTAACTTTGTGACTCCTTAACTCTTCATCATGCACCATTTAGAGGTCAAAATTGTAACCTGCCCAATACTTTATGATCAAATACCTGCTAGATTAATGATATTCCCAGCAGCCTCAGCTATGTTTTGTGTTTATTGTGAATTAGTCAATGACATGCTTATAAGAACGAGGCTTCGACCTTCTAAACATCAGCATGTTAGACCCATTTTTTCTAGGCTGCTATTGTTGACAGCTGACAGTGACTTTTTCTTTTTAACAATCAAAGAAAATACTTTCCTTGAGATGCCTTTTAATTAAAACCATAAATACAATTCTTACTAAACATTCAATTCCAACACCCACTATCTACACCGTGTAGGAAAGAAATGTTTTAGTGAAAATAAGATATTCAGTGCAGACAAGTACTGCATAATGTCTTTTATTCTGGTGAATTCCATATATTTTAAATCTGAGGTCACGGTTTAGCCGTGGGTGAGAGGGAGAAAGTTAAGCAGATGCCCTGTGAGCTCCTGGGCTCTGGAGAACTCTACTTCATATTCTCACAGGGTTTACTGAAGGAGAACTGTAACAATTTCTATTCTGATAGCAAGCAAGTGTGTGGACTGAAGGGCAAAATCAGCTAAAATGGTTTGATCTCCCCACCGGCTGATTTACATTTGTGGAGCACAGTCCTAATCTGCCCATTTATAACCACCAAATAAATGAACAGAGACAGAAAGTGAGACTGACCTGAAGCCATGAAAGTCCAATGTTGTGTGTATCCCTGTCTGTCTTTCTCTTATCTTTTGACTGTCTGTCTTTATTCCTGTCTTTGCCTCCTTGTCGGCCTCTTTTTCTCTTTAAACATTTGTCCCATCTCTCTCTCTCTCTCTCTCTCTCTCTCTCTCTCTCTCTCTCCCTCTCTCTATTTCTCTCACTCACTCTTTGTTCTCATCTCCCTGAAGGGTCTTCATCTTATCTCGGAGATAAGCTGAACTGCCACAGAAACGCATTGGTCTTCATCTCTGTCTGTATTCCTCCCTTCTGGGTTTATGGAGGCACATTTGGGAGGATAGATGCAGTTTAATGAAGCATTCACTATGTGCATGAGCATGAGTGTGTGTGGCACCAAATCACTTTTTACTTCCGTGGAAACTCGAAAAATGAAGGGAGGCGCAACTCCTGCACACTTGACAACATTATAAACCTCCATGGTCTCTGAACCATGAGGCCCCTTTGGACTCAACATCAAATAGTTTCCTGTTCAAGGATTTTATTCAGAACTTCTTAATGCAGTAGATATCCCGTGTGTGTTTACCTCATGAGATATAGTATGCCCAAAAACATGCTGCACATCCAAAGTGTAAAAAAAAATAATTTAAATTCCCCATTACTTTGCTGCTGTCCTCTGCATAAATAAGAGGAAAAATGTAATTTCCTATTTTGTTGGCTGTCTTCCTGCATGCTGTAAAATCTCCTCATTCATCACCTTGTTCTCTCTCTTACATAACGAACACACAGAAACACAGACTCGCACACACTCTCCCGCTGCCTTCGTTCACCCCGCTGACACAGGTGGTCTGCTCCTCGCATCATGAGGAGCCCGGCATGGCCGTGCTGCCTGTGCGATCTCCCATGAGCTTCTGTGTTTCCATTCTGAGAGAGACAGGAAGGAACTACAGTTCAAAACCTGATCTGTTCTATTCAGCTGCTGCTCGCTGCCATCTGGCTGCCCGGCATTGCGTGGCATTACGATGATGCGTGCAGATGTAGGGGAAATCTGTTTGCCTCCAATGCAGGTTGTTTGGTTTTATAAGGATGGCAGACTGGCAGATGTTAATGGTATGCATGTATGCACATACAGAGCAGTATATATAATATTCCTGCATCTCCAGTAGTATATTTTTCATCAGGTGAAGGCCTCAGCCATGACGTGTATGTGTGTGTGTGTGTGTGTGTGTGTGTGTGTGTGTGTGTGTTATGATTTATTGGTGAACGGCTGTGCATTGTTGCTGAATCTGCAACTGTGCTCCAGTGCCAGCAACTGATCTTCATAACAACATGTTGTTCCCTGTTAGCAACAGGAACAGAGGAGAGGAATAGGAAATCAGAGAATGAGAGAGTGTTTCTTTACCTTAAAAAATGATGCAGCGATTATTTATGGGTTTATGTGTCAGTGTGTGTTTATGAGAGAGACAGAGTGAAGGAGAGAGGGAGAGTGTGCAGACTTTGCCTGACCTTGGTTTAATGCATTCCTTCTGCTACTAAAAAAAAACAAAACAACGTAGGCTATGTTCACCCTAATTAGAAGTATTTATAAGTATGTGTGACAGCTATTTTACTGATCACAACTTTAGGTTTACAGTACTGTATACACAAAGCTGTATTTATATGAAGTGTACAGCTAGGATTTCCAAAGCTCTGCATGGTCAATGTTATTAGACTTTTATTTACTACATAGGTACCATCTAACACAGTGTGGGTTTTATTAGTGTAAATAATAGATACGTAAATGAGTACTCTAGCTATTTGGTACTACATTTCCATAAAGTTGGGAGACTTGTGAGAAAAAAGAATAAGGGTAAAAAGCTTTAAAGCTTTTGTTAAACTCCAAAAACACTATTCTCTTCCACAACAAAAACTCAATAGTGTCGTGGAGTGTGCAGGATTTAGTGGCATCTAGGGTCGGTGTAGTTGCTGAACCCCTATGCCACACGCGGTCCTTCAAACCACGTAGGAGAAACTATGGCGGCCACAAAATATATGGAAAACACGTACAGTGTAAGTCCTATCTAGGGCCAGTGTTTAGTTTGTCCGTTCTGGGCTACTCTAGAAACATGGTAGTTTAACTTAGCAGGACACCAGAATTAGTAAAACAGTTTATTGAACAAGCTGGAGGTGATTAAACTTATTAAATCAGATAGCTGCATCTGTGGTGAGGGAAAGGTGCAGGGCTGGTGGTGCCAGAAAAATCGGAGAAGATGATAAGACGGGACTGCGACAAAGGGAAAGGAGGGATAGTAACTTGAGAATCCCAAAACAAAAAGTCTTGGGAAACTGGCAGCGACTGAGTAGTTAAACCTGTTCTTTATATTAGTCAAATTGATGAGATTATTGGTAGCAGGTGTTGCTGTGAATTGGCAGGCAATTTCACATCACATACAGGACAAACATGACACAAAGAGGATGGGAAAACAACAGGGAAAACAATAAGAAAGAGGAAGAAAAGCCCCTATGCTAACACAGGATTATTTTTTCTGACTTGACAAAATCTACCTTAAAACCACTGCAGACATTGTACAGGTGCTTTCACAGACTCTGGCGCCTCATGGACCCTTTTTGATATCTGCTAGCATATATTTAACACTCCAGAAATGCAGTCTGAAAATGTTCTGTGAACCTCTCTAAGATCATTTGCTGCACAGCTGGTTACTTTGCTCACATGTACATGTCCTACAGATGGCAAGGGACTTTAAAAAAAAATCTTCTTCGTTATACTCAAAGCCAATTCAAAGCACTTTACATAAAACATAAAAGACATTAAAGAGTGCATACAGCCTACGGATAATACCAGAGAAATATATGATCACGGTGGATACTTAAAAAGTTAATGTAAATACCTCATCATTTAAAAGCAGGAGAGAACTTTGAGAGTGTTGCTACCTCATTATAAAGGTATTTAGAGTTGAGATCCAGGATTCAGCAAAGTGGGCAGCTGCACCAGGGCCCCGGAGCCACAGCGTCCCCAAGGCCCCACATTCACTCTGTTGCACAGAGTTGTGGTAACTTGATTAATTGGAGTTTTATTTGTGAACAGGGTAATATGAACTACTGAAACACACTATCAACTAACATAATATAGTAGAGGATCCTACTTCCTTGACTTGAAGAGGAGTCTTTAATTATTTTAACTCATACTGCCCTTATATGTTTATGCAGTATTTCTAATTAATAATGTTCAGTTACATTACATATAGCTGTACAACAGTAGGGTGTACTGTATATAAATCAAGTTACTATCTATATATTAATTATTCTTTGAAGAAAAGATATATTGTCTTTAGATAAAATTCTCAACATTTTTTTGTGGTGTTGATAAAGATTGTGTTTATTTTTTGTTGATATGTTTTAATGAAGCCTTGCCACACTCACTATGATTCTGTGTTTTAAAATAACACAATATCATAAAATCCAAAGGCGGGTTCATTAATTACATTAGTGTTCAGCAACAAATTGGTTGTCCTTTGTAAATACCACTATGGACACATAATATAAAAATGCTTTTGACAAAAGGCAGACCCATCAAAAAAGAGAAAATAGAAACCTCACAATATTTCTCATGGACACATTGAAGAAAGGTGACTCTGTTCTACTAATTAAATTATGAGTAATTTACAGACTTTTGCAGCAACAGTTGTACATTTTCTGATATTATCCCACTTTCACTGTCACAACAGTGATTTTGCTCATTACTTGTTTCATATCTCATCACCTCAGACTACAGTGCAGTGTGGCACAGCAGTAACTGTTCCAAAATAAAGGTAGTAGTGTAGGTAAGAAACTTTAATGGTTTGAGGATTTACTTCTGTAAAGACGAACTGGAATTTTCTTGAGCTTTGAGAAAAGATTTAATGGACAGTTATGTTTTTACTCTGCATCATAGCCAAGGGCACAAATAGAATTCACATGATGTTGAGTCTGCCGTGATCAATATCCTGTAAACCAAGGATGGATGGTGAGCTGTTATGGCCATAAAACACACAGCCAGTTGTATTGACACAGCCATCTATACTACTCTGCTAACTCTCTGTCATCTGGAGAGGGAGATTTTTTTTTCTCTACCTTGATTTTGGTGGTCTGTTGGTGTTGGTGGTCTCAAAAATGAAAATTTTCAGAATCAGAAGGTTTCTTTAAATTGCTCTGTTTTCTTTTTGGATCTCCTCAGTTTTCAGGAAGTGTCATGGACTCTGCACTGCAGAGACTTGTTTGTATATTTCACATTAACTTGGGGAAAAAAAGTGTGTTGATGTATAATCAAGTGCAGTGGCACATGCAAAGGCACAAATAAGCTGTCTGCTTATGTAAATGTAACATTTCGGCATGCTAGAAGGGACTGAACGAATAAGGTTAAGATGTTGTTGTTTTTTTTCATAAAATACTGTACCAGGTTAATAATTGATACTGTACAGTATCTCAGTTCCCTAACCTGTATGGATACAGTTCAATATTAAATGTAAATAATCTTGTCTCAGAAAAGAAGTTGATTCTTTGAAAGTTTTCAGTTTTTCTTTTCTTTTTTTTTTTTTTTTTTTTTTAAAAAAAAAAGGGTTATTATATAATATATTACTGCCAATCCCACTGAGAATCAGCACCGGCTCCATCTAGCTTTCAGTCAAAACCAATTTTCAACAGCAAATGCATTTAGAAGAACATTTAATGCTGCTTGGTTTACATTTATTTATTTATTTTTTATTATCATAATTAGAAGATTTTGTTATTAATATATCAATGTTTTGACACTCTGTGAGTGTATGTTGTGTAGGTTTGCATAGGTTAACGTCGGAAAATGTTCAAGGTCAAAACAAATTCTCATACATCTAGTTGGAATATCAAAGATGCCAGCTTCTTGCACACACAGTTCTTTGGCCTACAGCTTTGTGCTTGGTATGTCCCAAAGGTAAATGCTCTACAAGAAAATCAAGAAGATGGGACATTTGATGGAAGTGATATGTATTGATTTTTCATAAGAGACTTCTGCAGCTTTTAAGATATTGCTTTCACAATTAGAGCATCAGCCTTCAGCCATTAAGCTGAGTGTTGCTTTACACCTACTGTATTTTCACTTTTGGCATTTTGATGATAATGGAGTAAACTAAGGCACTACTGTATTTCAGAGTCTTCCCTAAGTGCTTAACTGAGAAGGCATCTGCTAACTAAGTATAGTTTATGGTTCATTGTGGTTCATGTGATTCTTGTGCCCATGAAGCCACTCTGACCAGGAAGTCTTTGTAGTACGCTTGTTAATTTGTAAGCAGTAATTTCTATCACATCATGCATGCAATGTGAAGGAGCAAGACAGGTTCATTATAAACAAAGAAATCCTCTGTGCCCTCCAAGCACAATTTCCTTCCTCAGTTTAAATCGGTCTTGGCATTCAGCAGAAGGGTAATCTCTGACCATGTGTCACTCACAATCATCAGAAAATGTGTTGTGACTGGCTTGTGTCCTGCTTAAATGGTTAATGAAAATTAAAGGAAGAAAAAACAATAACAAAATAAAAGAGGTCTCGGAGAAGTCACTTTTCTCTTGACACTTCAATGGAGCAGAGCATCATTAATTACTGTTATTAGCTGTGCTTGTCCTTCTATGACAACTCAAAACATCCTTTGTGAAAAGAATCTGTTATCTTGTGGCTTTAGGCCGGAAAGGTGCTGTCAGTTTTCTTCTTTGGTGGTTAAGAGGCAGAGGGTCAAACATAGTTTCAGACAAGAGAAGTAACAGTGAAGTAGTTTATGATGACAACTATCGAATCTCAGTAAATTTAAACAAAGAAAAAACAAAAACAAATACTAGAATATGGATTTTTCTCACATAAAAAAAACAACAGAATTTGTTCACCATTAGCTGTTTTTATTGGCTATTTTCCTTTCTCTCTAAGTGATGTCAGTAGACAAAGAAATTACACCCCAGTTGAGTCACTTGGTAAACTGTGAGCAGGGCTTTTAAACAAGACAAACACCACACATACTTAACGGTGGATGAACACTCCTCTACTTATATGATTGCAATTAATGCCCAGTGCATTTTTAGATACATTATTGGGGGTTGGTATTGCAGACAGTCCCATGCTGAAATCTCAATTTAGTATTACAGATTTTTTCCACAGGTTATGCACAGACAATTTAATGTTCATGTACTAAACAAAAACATTTATTTACTGAAACACAAAGCAGTTGAGCTAGCTTTTTCAAATACACCCGACTGATAACTTACTCTGTCATTTCCTGGTCCCTAGAATTTAAAAACAGTGTAAAGGCAATTCTGAGATTTCTTCCAAAATACATTAAATATTTTGGAAAATAGTTTTCAGGATTTTTTGAGCGGTCCTAAAGGGTGGCTCGATGACATGCTGAGGCCACCCTGAGCATACCCCTGCACACCTAGCAGAGAGATAGAAATAATTTAATCTTCCTCAGAGTGTTTCAAAGTTAGTCCTGTCTGTTAGTCATAATTCTCATTTTCTACCTGATTTTGACAAGCTCAGAACACATATTTATTCTTATTTTACACTTCCTTTAAAAGTTAAGGTTTTATACTGCTATTTAACTTAACTTAAATATATATTAGGATTAATGTTTTCTCATTATGTTGATAAAAAAACCCAATCGGGGCAGGATGAATATTTCCTTTAAAATGTATTTGCTGTTGCAAATTAGTTGCACCTAAGTGCAATGAGAATTTTCTAAGGGACACGGTTTATGTCTCTGTGTTTGCTTTTTCCCTGCCGGATCAACCCTTTTTTTTACAAAGTACATTTAAATGGCCAGTGTGTAGGATTTAGTTACTGCTGATTTCAACCCCCTCACCTCACCCTCTCTGCCCTAAACACGAAGGAGAAACTATGGTGGCTATGAAATGTGCAAAACACATGAAATGCCTTATCTAGAACCAGTGTTTAGTTTGTTCTGGGCTACTGTAGTAACATGGCAGTTCAACTTCATGAAAGAGTAAATGTATGTACTGCATCTGTGCACCAGGTGCTAAAAGTCCTGCGTTGAGCAAGTTATTATTATCTGTAAGTCGGAACAAAGATGAAAAGGAAATGCAGTGGCTGACTTGTTATTTCCATTATCAGCTCTGGAAAAAACAAAAAAAACCAATGCATTGTTTTGCCTATTTAATGTAAAAAAAAAAATCCTCACTTCTTAGTATTAGCAAAGGTAAAGCTGACAACAACACTTTTGCCCATGTTGGGTAAGTATTTGAAAACTGTATTTGTCTCTACATAATGTACGATCATGGGTGGTGATGTACATTTCAGTCATCTACCCATATCATACACCTCATCAGACTGCATTCAAAAGACGATAAAAGTTGTTTTAAAAAGATTTAATCATTAACATTATGAATATTTCTTTTCCAGAGCTGATGAAGTATGTAATGAGGTCATATGTAATGAAGTACGGATAGGGTAGAAGGTACGCATCAGGCAGTACAGCCCATCATAATGTGTTAATGGGTTACATCATCTGTAAATGTGGTACCCCGAGCAGATCTGGCAGGCTGAGCACATCTGGTGGTTGGGCCAGATGGGCAGCACTACCTTTACTTCAAAACATATTTGCTATTGCAAATGAGTTGTTTGTAAATGTAATTTCAAAGAGACAGGGTTGACTTTTGCAATGATGGAAATGGCCCTAAGTGTTATAACGAATAGTTGTGGACAAAAAAATGAAAACACAAGCCATGAAACCAGATTCAGTGAAAGCAGTTCATTAGAAAGGTGGAATTTCATATTCTTTGAGATCAGTGGTTGAGTGGGTCAGTGATGAGGAGGTTTCCCCGGAGGTGCTAGGCTGGTGGCAAAATCCAAAAAGTGGATTAGATGCTGAGACTGGGCTGAATATGGCAGATGTGGCAGGCAAAATCCTAAAGGCTGAGCAAAAACAGGATTAGAAATGGGGCAAACACAAAAAGGCAAAAATACAAAAAACACTGTTTGGCTGTGGTGTAAGTTATCATGAGGAAATCAGAACGGTCTGGTGGAGTCTGTAAGGACACACAAACTGGCAGAGACGAAGAAGACACAAAGGGGAGGGGAATAACACAAAAGGAAGCCTCAGTCCTAACACTAAGCTTCTCTCTTTAGGCCACTTCAGAATCTCCACCTCAGCATTTTGGATGTGCTCAGTGGTCAACATGGGACTACATTAAAAAATACAATTTATTTTGAACCAGCATGGACACTTTTACACATTCAATTGGTGTATTTTTCTATTATGATATTTTATGTTACTCAGTGATGCTCAGTGTCCTGGGCCATTTCCCAAAAGCATCTTGAGGCTAAGATTATCCAAATCCATATTTTTTCAATAGGGCTAATATCATCTTAACACACTTTGGGGAAATGAAGGGTAAGTAGCTCTCAGAGAAATGTTCTTGTTAAACAAAGGCTATAGAATATAACCTGCCTTTAAAGACCATTGTTTACGTTCTGTTCTAATTTCTGTATACAGTATATAGCATAAATAATACGTTTGCAGTGGAGGAGAGCTCAGTTAACCTGAAGCACAGCTTAATTAGCATGGCATAGCATCGCCATGAGCTAGACTTGAACATAATATGTCATTTAGCCTCAACAGTATTGCTTTGTCACCTGCCACACTTTGTGGAAAGTGTAAACATTTGTTTTTACCTACTAAGGCCTGTAGCTTCGGGGAGGAACGCTGTCTGAACCTGTTTCATTTTGGAATGTGTGGAAAAAATAATGCAAAAGCATTGTGAAGATTTCTATCAGTATCTGCCTGTGTGGTGCAGAAGCAGCAGCAACCAAATGTGTTCAAGAATTGGTCAAAGCGATTTAGAAACTGGTTTATGTAAACCAACAATCAAACCGGCAGTCATCTGATTAGTGGACGACCCGCTCTGCCTTCAAGCCACAGCTGCCTGGTAACCATGTAGTTGTTCAGGATGGTGTTGTGAGCCATATATATATATATATATTTTTTTTTTTTTGCCCTATGATTACATAACCTACCGTTAACTGTAATTATCAACTGCATAGTGGTTGCAATCTAAGGAGGAGTTACTGTTTTTAGGACAATCAAATACATTAAATAAGAAAGTTTCACATTTTATTTTTGTAGATGTGACTTTGTACACCTGCTAGTACTATTTTCACTGGGTGTACCGCAGTAGCCAGCAAGTTATTCAAGAAGAGGATGTGCATGTTCTTAATGCCACAAAACTTTGATTAATCAAAAGGTTCCTCATCACTGAGCTTATATGTTCATGTCATATGGGATGGATAGTAGAAACAGGGGAAGATTCCCATGTTAATGACTTGCGAGCATTCATGTTATCAGGACCAGAGTTGGTTATGTGAGGATTAAACCTTCCAGACTCTGCCTGTGATCATTCCACCACTATAGCTGTAACAAGTGCTAAGACCAACGCTGTTCTTTTGTGATTTTTGACCTTTTGACTAGCCATGATTTCCCCTGTTCCTCAGGAAAACCTCATCTGCCAACCTCTTGCTATGTCTCGCTCTGTTTGTTCCCATAACTGCACATTTGGATACCTGTCACCACCAGCCATGCACCATCACAGACACACTACTCCCCCTCCTCTGGATTGCCTACTTACCTCTACATTCTCCCTTTGTTAACTGTTAAATTGATTCTGTCTCTTGGTTTGGGTTTGCATCTTGAGTCTGAAATCAGTATAATAATAATAATAATCAACAATTAATAATAAACTAAGGGCTTTGGCCAATGTGAGGCACTCATATATTTTGGGAAAATCAGACATTTTAAAATTATTATTAGAACTAGAAATGTCCAATTCTGATAACTCCAATATGACACGAACACAACACTAACACCAATCCTGCAGTCAGATGGCTGAATGGGTTCCTCAATATTTTTGAATGATCTTTAATACTCTGAGGTTTTAAAGTCTTCTTTACAAATAGATATTATTTTGTATGAAGGGTTTGCTGAAAACGATTAAACCTGGTTGACAACTGAAAGTGCAGAAAGGGACAAATATACCTCTGAGCAACAGTACAATAAGAATATAAGAAATCCTTAGTTGTTGGTAAAAGACTGTGGAAGGTCAGCATCAAAGTCTGTAAAAAATAATAAAAAGGAACATATTTCTGTGTCGAGTGAACAATAAGGCCTATAACAAGTGTAGTGCTTTAGCAAAACTATTCTTAAATATAAAAAGTGGGATAGTCTAGTCTTGAAATTGGATCATGAAATATCTGTGAGATCGAAGAATTACATTGACATTATTCACTGTAATTGTGTGCGAGAACTTGAACATGAACTTCAATCGGATAGGTGGCCAACAATTCAGAGATTGTGAAGTTATTTTATGAATTTTGTCTGCTGTATCATAAATCCTAACTCTACTCACCATTCCCTCACCTGGATGTATAGTTACCCAACAATCAGCTCACAAACAGGAAAAGAGGATGACATAGGATGCAGTTGACTGTACTTGCTGAGGAACAAAGTAGTTTTACTCCAAAGAGAAATGGAGAATGGCACTACTTAGTTTGTCTTTTCATCTCGGCAGTAATGTTTTTGAAACACATTCCCCAGTGTCATTCTCCAACCAGCTACTTGTAAGAAGGACTTTTCTCCTTTTAAAACCTCCTGAGAGGTATGCAGCATAAAGGTTTATGAACGAGAAAAAGGCATGTTTGAGAGATACTGCTCAATCAGAAACACACTACTTGAAAGAGTGGAGTGACGTCTACCAGCACAGGTGTGTTGCAAAGCCTGTCTGCAGTTTGCAGTGTTGTAACTCTGAATAATGAGGTAAGAAATGGAGTCAGGGTGGAGGGGTAACTGTTGACATTGTTAACATTTCATATCTGTCAGTTCACAAACACCAAAGACATCACTTAGAACCTCCTGATGTTAGATGTGTCAGATTTGGTGCATAAATGTGTGGAAGCTGGTTCTGGGCTCTGTTAGGTTTGTATGACATGTTTTGTGTCTTCTCTGTGTGAGCTGTATTAATAACAATGGGGATTTGTGAAACAATATTTCTGTGCTACATTCTCAAACACATAAGAAATGGTAGTTTCATACAAAGCAAAACCTTATTTGAGTAGTTCAAACTATAAAATATTAGCATTTTTTGTTGAATAAATCATTAATTAAATAATCTGACTTGTAGTTCATTGAATAAATGGATACTCATCTGATTGTTTTAGTGCTTTTTAAATTCTATAGACATACTTTAGTAATAATGAACATATTATAATACAAAATATATTTTGCTACGGTAATCGACCTTGAATGTGGCAACATTTTGATGGCCACAAACACTAATTCTGACCCCAAATTTCCCTGGCCTTCTACAATATTTCCTGAATCGTCTGCTCGCATACAGATAATTTTGTTATCACTGCATCCCCTTAGTAAAATGTTGTTTATTCCGTTAATTACCATTCCTTTTTTATATGCTGTGCTGTGGCTGTGGGGGGCTATCTGGCACTTGCAGCCAGGCAGAGCCTGTAAAAACCCTTCTGGAAGATTCATAAAAGTTGAAACCACAGGCAACTCCTCCTGAGGGCCTCTTAATGGGTCTGTGTCTTTCAGGAAGTGCTAAAATGTAAATTATGGAGAATTTTACACTTCTCAATGACAGCCTAGGGAACAGTGAGAGGTAGACCCAGGGTGGATCCCTATCTTGGCAACAGTCTCCAATAATCTATTTCTGCAATTGCCAATGAACAGGATATACCTATGGTAACATAAAAGCCATGTGACTGCAATAAAAGAGGAACCTCTCATTGAGTATAAGTCATCATATGAAGACAGAAAACAATACTAATTTAGTCTATGGAGAGTTTACAAAAGCCTCTATGGAAGAATATGCTCATCTTTTACATCTTTACAATGGCAGCTCCATAATCTCACAAGTACATTTATAGGCTTTAACAAAGCCATAACACTCAGTTAGATTGCCTGGCTTGTCAATGAGTAGAATGACTGACTTAGTTTAGAAAGTGCTTTTCACTGAACAGTTGTGATGTTGGTGAGTGAAAATTAAAGTCCCCCCAGAGATGCAGCAGCAGTTATCAGTGAGGGGAAAAAAAAGGGAATCAGCCAGCTGCTCCTACACTATGAGTGAGGGAAATCATCAAAGTAAAAATGTCTCATATATCTATCTAAAGGACTAAGAGCGGGTGTTGCCTGCTGTTTCTGGGTGCTACACTCACTAAGAAAAACAAACAAGTATGATAAAACATACATAAATATTACATTAGGATTTTCTATAAGATGTGGCACTCCATCTTTTTTTTTGGGTTAGGGTTAGGGTTAGGTTTTTTTAGGGCCGTGTTTTTTTTACTAACTGTAAATGTATCTTCTAAGAAAAATACAGGCATTTCATATAGGCTATTGTTTTTGTAGATATGTTTTACGTTATTTTCAAAATTGTATAAAACTGGTATGCTTTCCACCACCATGGGCTAAATTTTTGGAAAACCTCACTGCATGAGCAGACACACTGCTTCAGGAGCTGTGAGGTATAAAGGGTGGCATAGTAATAAGTCTTTTTCTCCTACATCTGGCCACATTTGTGTCTGAGAATGTCAGTGTCAGCTCAGGGCCATGTATTTAAGTCTTTTAACACCTCCTTTGAGAATAAGAGATGTAGTGAAGCAGAATTCATTGTCTGTTCACCTTCTCGACTCACTTTAAATAAAAGATCTTAATGGTCTCACTAATAGCAATCATCAGGGTTCGAGGAAAAAATCTTAACTTACCTCTGAACTGTATGAATCACCTTATGAAGCACAGGGTAGAAGGTATCCAGGATTGGTGAGATTTGACACTCATTATTCAAAAACCATGCTGCTTAGAATCCACTATGGTATAACAGTTTTATTTATTTCCTCAATTATATGGCAGCAATACCAAGTTGAAAATTCTCATTACTCTTCCCTGTAAACTTGGAGCCAATTCAGATCCTGCTCCTGTGAGGAAAGGTTATGCCCAAGAAACATATTTTCGCTTTGATGAATCTTTGATTTTGTGTCATCTTCTGAGTGAACAGCAAAAAAAAAAAATCCTTCATTAACCCAAGTGTGCCTTGGGTGGGAAGAGGTGACGGAGGGGTGGTTAGAAGATTACAAGGTTGTAGATTAAAACACACACTTTTAACACGGAGCAGCCAAACAGGAGAGGAAGCGAGGAAACCTCAAGGAGATGAAGAGATCTTTGAAGTGACACTCAGGACTTCTTTGAAGCCGTTCTCTCATCCAAAAGCAAAGATGGGTCTGTACTGTACGTTTGGATTTGGCCTCACAGTTTCACCTTTGATGACAAAGTATACAACACAGCAGTGTGGATTCAGAGCAGTGTAAATATACTGTATGTCTGCTTCCAGAGAGATGCTAAAATGTTAAAAGAAAAAAAAAGATGTTTTGATTTAAAAGTTATCACTAAAGAGCACATTGCTGCTGTGGAGGAACATGAAGTCCTCCGGAGCATGCCAGGAATGATTTGCTGCTGTACTTTTCCAAACAGATTTGCATGATGGTGCCATCAGTGGGGAAGTGTTGGCCACTGACAGCATTGCAGATTGGGAAAGTGAGATTAAGTTTGTAATATAAACCATTCACTAGCTGACACCAATTTCATCTGACCAGACTGACCAGTTGGCCATAGTTCTTTACTTCTGTATTGGACCTCCGTTCAGCTCCACGCTGAATACTATGAATGAACTATGAATTTTATTTTTGACAGACGCCGGGAGTAGCCCGCGTCAATCTGCACAGAGCAGCCCGAACTGGCCGGAAGCCAGACACGGAAACAGCATAGAGAATCTGGTCAATTTTTAAAATAGAACACCCCGTGCAAACTGCTGGTTGTGAAAACAGACAAAAGAGAAACAAATTAACTGTGTAACGTATTTACACATGAAAAATACACTCTAATTCTATCTAAATCATAAATGAAGGATTAATAATGCATTTATTAATGTCAGATAGGCTTTTTATATATTCCAAATAAAGCTGTAGTTTAAAATTTAGTATAGATCTTCTTGGACCATACTGTGAAGGCATTGAATAGAAACAGTTTGGAAGTGTCACAATATTTTTTAAGGAAGAACCCTTGAATAAGGAGGACTGGATTCAAAGTATCAAAGTTTAAGTTGAATGTATTATTCTTGTACAAGAAGGAGCATTTAACAGTGCAACACACAGAAGGGTTACAGAGAAAAGGCTCCCTGAAGAGCCTTATCAGTTAGTTCTTATACATTTTTTAAAAATGGGCTGTCTCAGACACTTCCTTCACTGATGAATCTGCTCAACAATGAAGGGAAGTGCACGAGACATGCAAAAAACAGGAAACACAC
>NC_040016.1:15879681-15903561 GCF_000972845.2 Larimichthys crocea
GCCGGAAGCCAGACACGGAAACAGCATAGAGAATCTGGTCAATTTTTAAAATAGAACACCCCGTGCAAACTGCTGGTTGTGAAAACAGACAAAAGAGAAACAAATTAACTGTGTAACGTATTTACACATGAAAAATACACTCTAATTCTATCTAAATCATAAATGAAGGATTAATAATGCATTTATTAATGTAAGATAGGCTTTTTATATATTCCAAATAAAGCTGTAGTTTAAAATTTAGTATAGATCTTCTTGAAGGCCATACTGTGAAGGCATTGAATAGAAACAGTTTGTAAGTGTCACAAGAATTTTTAAGGAAGAACCCTTGAATAAGGAGGACTGGATTCAAAGTATCAAAGTTTAAGTTGAATTTATTATTCTTGTACAAGAAGGAGCGTTTTACAGTGCAACACACAGAAGGGTTACAGAGAAAAGGCTCCCTGAAGTTCTTATACATTTTTTAAATGGGCTGTCTCAGACACTTCCCTCACTGATGAGCCTGCTCAACAATGAACATTATGTATCAAAATAACACTTCTCAGGCCTGTTTCTCACGTCCTCGTCTCTCCTGTCCTTGAACTACGGATATCTCTCCCTGCCATCCTCAGCAAAACACAGTCCAAATAAGGGAAGTGCACAAGACATGCAAAAAACAGGAAACACACATTATATGATCAAAACATCTGAACCCCAGTATAAATCCTAATTTTTATAACAGTAAGGATTAAGGTTAATCCTTCTATCACAGTTTTACATTTCTTGTTAGTTGCCGTGGCCAGCATCTGTGCGTACAGGCACAACTGATTCACATGAAACAATTCTTGGAACTCCTGGATGAAATTCAGAAGATGAGAGTGATTGAGTGGTCTTAATTTTTATGTGCATTTGTCATGTAATTAATCTGATGTGGAAGAGTAGAGCAGCCAGTTACATGAAAGGACACATGATTTAATAAAATAAAAAGTATATCAGAGTGGTTTATAAATAACATAAGATGCACAAGACGCTCAATGCCTTATGATATTTTTTAGAACTGCTCAGAGGGTGTTTACTGATCAGTAAGCTTGCACTGAAACTTTTATCACTAAGATGTTCTTAGTACTACCAGATATCACAGCTATATATCAAAATCAACCAGAAGTGAAATCTTTACTTTCAGCAAAATATGCATAATAAAGGGTCAATTATAGAATCAATCAACCAATTAAATATTTCAACAGCTTCTTTAACAAATATGTATTCACAATATTGTGCTGTGTAATCCATCCATCCATTTTTTGTAACTGCTGTCCTTATCAGGATTATAGAGGGCTGCCAGTGCCAGCTGACAATGGGCGAGAACCATTCACACCCAGGCAATTTAGTGTCACCTGTGTTCACCTGTGGGTGGAAGCCGGAGTACCCAGAGAGGACCCACACAAACACGGGAGAACATGTAACACACTGAAAGGCCCCAGCGAGGGTTTGAACTAGCAGGCATGTTCAAACAAAGTTCATTGATAGCAAATGAAATGTCATACTGATTACATATACTCCTGAGTCAGATTTATACTGTGTCCAAAATGTATTGAACAAATCAAACAAATTAATTCAGAACCAAATGTATACACCAGTGTATTATATATATATAGTATATACAGTTATATAGTTTTGGCCTAATATAAGAATAAGAACGTGACTAACTTCCATTTAGTCTATTTCCACAGCGTTATACTGTTGTGACCACTTTCACCCCAAATACATTTTGATTTTGAATTTGTGTTCTAGTCCAAGCCCTAGGGGACAAGGTAGGACGAAAGTAAAATTGCATACACACAAAATTGTACATGTACAGTAGGCCATTTTTGGTAGTCAAGAAAAAATTCTCCCCTCTAATGTTCACTCAAAGGATTTTCCGTGGATGAAGCTCTGCCTGGAGGGCTTTTTATGAGAAGACCCAAAAAAAGCCAACAATATTTCCGTAACAACAGCCACTCATATCATCTTATGCATTGCTCTGCCCTCTTTAACTTGCCAACGATACTGAATTATTCAACAATATTCAATTGATGTGGGGACAAAATTTTCCTTCAGTCAGTTTTTTTTACATTTGATCGCGGACATTTTCAGTAGAGCCGTCCTTGAATCAGCTGCTAAAACAAAACAAAACAAAAAAAATCAGGCAGGCTGAAAATTAGTTTTTTCTAAAGGGTGTCAGAGATTCTTATGTCCACAGATTTAGTAAACATAAAAGGGCACTGTGCTCAGTCACTCCTTCCTCTTCTTAACTTCCTCTGTCAATGTCCTCTTTGGTCTCTTTGCCTCTGTTATCATGTCCACAGAGACACCAGCTCTGCTTCCCATTTGCATTCCCCTGGCCTGGAAACCTCCTCCTTCCGGTGGTTCAAAATGCCTGTGGTACAAGCACGCAGCGCAGTGAGGATACAGGCGTTTCATAGAGGAGATGAGCATATATAACATGGATCTGTTAGAGAATCGGCTCTGCAGTACAGCTCATATATTTTACTGATACACCACAGACAGCTTCTGCGGCCCAAGTTTGCTCCCATTGTTATTTACATTTGCAATATTGCTTATGTCCTCCCCGATGGAATCGACATGGGCTGTACTGACTTCAATGGAAATCACCTTCATGCCATCTGAGAGTGTATTTTAAGTTACACCTGCCTGATATTTTTATTTCTGAGAGGTCACTGAAAAGTCAGCCAGTGAACACATATTTGTGAATGTTACGACTCAAGTCACTTCACCATATCTTGCAAAGATGTGCTTATGATGAATAAGTAAGAATGTATTGCTCAATATTTATACTGCAATAATCATGTAACACTCAAAGAGATTATGCAATTTGTGTATATTCAAGACTATCTTCATGCCTTTGTACAGTATGCACCAACCTTACATCTGGTGCACTTACATGATAGGAAATAGAATATGCTCTGTTCACATTTTAAAAGCCTCACTAACATCAGTTTATCTAGTTTAACGGATGAACCCCTGGAGACATGATACCTTGTTTTCAAGGGCTATTTTCAAACTAAATAGAGAAATAAACACTGAGAAACAATTTTGAAAAAAAAAGAGAATAAAAAAAAATACTTTTATGATGGTGTATGACTTGAAAGCAATGCCCCAGATAACAACAATGGGTCTGACAGTAAAAATAAACAATGAATTAATGTGGTTGGCATTGAAGTATTCACATCCTTGGGGAAAGTAACCTTGTCCTAATAAGGGCTGCAAAAGCACAAAAAGACAGACAAACAAGGTTGCCAGTTCGGCAGCCATTAGAGACAGACATCCCTGTACTCCCTCACATTTCGGTCCTTAGAGGGAGTAAATAGGATCTACTGACAATGTTTACCCAGAGGCCATCCAGATCTAATCAAGAGGTGAAAAACGTACAAGTAAATGAAAATGCCACAAATCTTGCACTGCACCAACACTTTCCCATGGCTGTTTTAAATAGATCAATTGCCTCAGCTCCCATTGTCAGGCCCTTAATATCCTCCCCCCAGGCTTGTGGTTTAGCTCTTTAGTCCCATAAAAATAGACTTGATGGATGGCTTTGCAGCACTCTGACAGTGGCTAGGGAATCCCCAAAAATGCTCTCTCTCTCTCTCTACACTCAACCCCACTCTTTCCATCACCACCACCAATCCATCTATCCACCCTCCTGGAGCCAATTGGCAGGCTTCTGTTCAGCATTTTGCCAGCCTCGGTTTGCTTTTTTGTTTGATTGAATCATAAGTTCGGTATATTCGGGGTTTCTTACATGGGTCAGTCTGATTGAGGGACAAAGTTGTAGATCACTGGATTGTAGCCAAGAGGCGGCGTGCAGAGAAAGAAACAAAGACAGAAAAAGGCAGAGAACTAACATCATGTTAGTCATTCAAGCCGAGAAGTGCAAGTGAGGTTAAAAAAAAGTAAAAATGTCTGTGTGTGCTCATGTGTGTCACATTTCACTCAATGCTACCTCATTTTTAAATAACAGATCCCTCCTTCATTCACCATCAAAGAGTTGAGAGATATTGATCGGCCATCTGGTCTTCTCAAGCCAAAGGCTAATATCCGCTGTTTACTACATATAAATCTCCAGTTGATACACTAAATAATGCAGTGCCAAGCAGGGAAAGCTATGGATAGAGAGAGGAAGAGAGAAGAGGCACATGAGGCGCTCTATAAGGCTCATACAAATAGAAAACGCTCCAGATCTGCCAGTGATCATACTAAACTGAGACATTTGTCTCTGTTGGTTCTGTCCTGCTGTGCCCGCTTTGGGACGATTAAACTCTAGCCGACATCAGGCTGTCCAGGAGCAGATGAAACCTTTTTAAGCCACACTGTGAAAAATGACTGGGTGCAGAAGTGTTTGCTCGTAGTTTTGGTTCGACATTACTCAATGTAGGACACATTATTCTACCCCTACCAGTCAGTATGAAGTATTGAAACAATTGCCCCTTGGGAAAAACTCTACAGGCAGTGGCTTTTAAAGGAAATTGCAAATAGACCATTAATGATATAACACAGGCTTTCTTTCTCTTTCATAACAAAGAAAAAAAAAAGATATGTGCAAGTGGAAGGTGCCAAGATCAATTTGATAAATTCATGACATCTTTGCTCCTAATCAAGGTCTTAAGCATTCAGAGCATTTGCACTAAAGATAAAAGAAACTGACAAAAGTCACTGTGTTTTTTTGTTAGATTTTTTCACAACAACTGACTCATTTGTAGAATAAGATTAAGTTTTTGTGGCCCTGTTGCAGATAAGGCAGGTTTGAAAGTGACAAAAATGTATTCCTTATCATCTCACTTTCACAGATAGCCAGAGTTCGCTCCATTTTTTTTTTTAATCCATTGGTATAATTTAAATTCCACAACCCAATAAAAAAACTCTGCAGGGCCTCTGTTAAGCAGTTGTACTATTTCTCTGGTGTGCAACATAAATCAGCTGCCAACATTGTGTGTGATGTGTGAGGGGTCAAGGGGAGGAAAATATCCTGCTGAGGCCTGATGATTACTTCACAAGATATGTAAGCAGCAGCCTTAGGCGGAGGCCCACCTGGTTACAGCTTCAATGTGCATTCTGAATCCCAATGACTATGAAAATAACATAAATCTCATGTGCAGTCAGGCTGTAGCCATGCTCTACTTCCTTATTATGATTCTATGACGCTTTTATTATCATCTCAGAGTTTTTAATGTTATCTCTTTAGTGCACGGTAGTTTGTAAACTAAATCTTATCTCATTTTTTTTTAGTCTTCAGCCTGACCCACTGTCTCCTCTGCCATTTCAAGGCAATCATTCTGTTCCCCTATAAGTTCAAATTCTCAAAACAAACCTCATGTGTCATTTACTCTTCAATGTCCATTAAATGCATCAGACCATGAAGTGTATTGATTATTTAAAAGCACTACTGGATGAAATAGATCTGCCAGCAGTGAGAAAGAGCAGAGGGCGAACTGCATAAAACAACCAATTATATCATTCTTCACCCTCGCCTGCTGCTCTGGACTGTGGACTCGAATTATGGCTATTTAAAACATTACACAAAAAAGCAACAAGAGCCTGGAAGGAATATGAATGTGTGTTCTGGTACATTTTGTTCAAAAGTAACCCTTTGCTTTTAGTTATTGTTCACTGTTTTCGCTGCTTCTGAGAATGAATGGTAGGTCAACGAACAGAAGGGACGGTGGGATTTGTGTTTTTTTCTCTCCCTTAGGCATTTTTATGAGCGGGACACCCTTTTCATTTTCAGTGTAAGACTTCTCCCACAAAGCTGTCACTGAGAACATTTAGGTGTTGAAAAGCCTATTTGATGGTGATGCCGCAACCTGGATGAAAAAGTAAAGCATGAAACTTTGAAACACAACAAACAAGCAGATGGAAATATACAACTGTCCTGTCTCATTTTATATGGCATGACAACCTGGAACGAGCACCTAGCAAAGAAAGAAAATATATACTACAGTACATATTGAGGCTACCTGTTCAAACCATTGCTAGTGTTTTGTTGCCAGTAGTCATTTTTTTCACCCTTGAACTCCTGGCTATGTGATCTCTCAGGAGTCACTGCCAGTGGGCACTGGTGCAGCAGTGGCCATGTTCTGCTTTCTGGATTGGAGTGAACAGGAGGAAGGTTGAGGATGTGAGGCTGTTGGACTATCAGGCGGCACACAGCACCGCATTTGTCGGCCTGGTGTGTGACAACTGGCATCACTACACAGACTGGGTACCATCAGCAGACTTACAGGCATACACACTATATGGCACGGCACACGGTCACAGTGTAAAATCACTTTGTAGTCAGCATGCCTCACACCCTAGAGGCATGTGTGTGTATTCGTGGTGTGATGTGTGCCCCTGGGCTCATGGGTGCTGAAGGGGAAGGTTAAGCTGTGGCCAGATGTTGCAAGACACTGCTCCAATACAGTCCCCAGTGTGACCAGGGAGAATTATGAAAAGGGTTTTTATGACTGCTGCACTGTTGTATTTAGGTTGTGAACTTTTATTTGAGCAGAAAGCAAACAAAGAAACAAAAACTAACTGTATTCAGCTGACTGTGAAGCCGGGTACATGAAATCAGGTATTGTTTTTTGAGTTAATGCAAATCCAATCCATTCTAAATCCATCCATAGCGACTGTTTGCCCTTGTGTTTATAGCTGTGAAAATAAGTATGCTGGGTTAATATGCAGCTTCCTCTTGTACACTTTAATCATGCCTTTACATGTACATGGACAATAATTATTGTATGCCATTGGCACAGAAAAAAAAGGCAAATGTAATATAGCAGAAAAGAAAGAAAGCTATAAAGTGTGTTTACAGGATTTTCAGCAGGGCTACCCTCCCAGATTGGACTTAAATGGAAAATGCTCTCTGCCAACACTTACATATGGGAAGGATTCTCACAGACCAATTCCCCACTGTGCCAGCCTTGACTACTTTACATCTTGGTGCTCTTCAGTGCAGTCCCCTCTCTTGGCAGAATGTGATAAGAGGAACTTGGCCAGTGGGATCCTCTGACCTTTAGCACCTTTCCAGTGGATCTGAGGGTGAGTACCTTCAGCTTGTCCAGCCCCCATGGGCTTTGATAAGGACCCACTTTGCATCAGGGAGGAAAGTTACCAGGGGATTGGCTGCTATTATGGCACCATGTTGCAACCGGACCCCCTTGTGATTATGAAGTGTCAGATCAAAGGATTTCATGAACCTGTGCTGGATTACAGCCTCTTTTCCTTATAGCACTCTTGGGATGGTGCTCTGGAATGTCGCCTGGGAAGAAGAGGATTATGCATACTGGGAAATCATATGGAATCACAGGCTTGGGCTCAGTAGTTTTGGCATAATGCTAAGCAAAGATGGTTGGGTGGTTGAGCGAGAGGATGAAAGATGGTGTGGAGAAAATTTGCCAGAAGACAGAGAGAGGGAGAGAAGTTTTTATTTATTTATTTATTTTTTAAACATATTTTTTCTTATGCCAATGGCCTATACAATCTTCAGCTTCAGCTTTCTTTAAGTTCCAGTATAACCTGTGGGCCCAAGGCTTAAAGGAGTAGTGTGTGTGTCGAAGTGGTTGACAGTTTTGTGTCTGTTAACATTGAATGTCTTTCAGAAGATTAAAGAATTTTCAAAGAGTTTTAGAGGACTGGCACAGGTTTTCTCTTTGTCTTGACAACTCCACCATTTGGCAGTGAAAGACTGCTGATAAACAAACACAAGCAAAACACTGTATTATGTAGCATGCATGCAAGCAAGCAATTTTATTTCTGACATTTGATAAATTGCTTCACACATAGCACAACTATGTGAAGATTCCAATTGAGGTGTAAAAAAAGAAAACAGCACGTTAGCTGTGACAAATTAATTTTGGACATGAAAATAGAGAGAATTCTAAACCAGATTAAAATACTGTTTCATTTTAAGGGCTTTGATTTTAACATCATTAAGGAATACTGAAATATTAAATAATGAAGTTGAGGTATCATTTTCATCTTGTGTGGGATATTGCGTTTTAAAATTAAAATTGACATATATTTGATTAAAGACAGAGCTGTATTTCATATTCTGCTTGTTGTCAGGACTGTCAGAGCTCCACAGTCAGTTTTTCTTTCAAATTCACATCCGTCAAGATTCATCTTTTGTCTGCCATAATCCTAAAGTAATATGCAGAAAGTGTGCATACTCTGTGGACTCGAACAGGGTACAGCTTTTTTTTTTCTTTTTCTTAGATAATAGATGCAGACAGGACTAAAGATAGAAATCTGCTTCATGTTGCCAGTGTGGTGTCTTAGCTGTTGGTGTTGCTCACACAGTGTGACTGCGAATGCCAAGTGCAACTCAGAGCAGGACCTTTGATCTTGCAAACCAAGCCTTTAAAGGGAATGTCAGACCCACTGGAGTGTACATGGCAACCTTAACATAGGTGATGTTAGTATTCTTTTATTTTTTTCTATTTGTATGCTGTGTGGCAAATATGTCTCCAAACCAATTAATCACTCTCTACAGTGTACTCATAGATACTGCTATATGGATAAAATAACATATTTCAGTATAAAGTGACCCAGTGCAACACCACCACAGATTCAAAACTCAAAATAGAAAGGAATAAACACCTCTTTGATTCACTCACACAACAAAGACAAAACATACAAAAAAAAAGCGCAAACTGTTCTGTTGCATTATTTTTTATATCTGTACATGGAAGCTAACTTCCAAGAAAGTATTTATACTGTAATAGTCACACTTTACAGTGAAATTCTACTATCAAATATACAGTATAACTCACTTTGCAGTTTTTACATACATCTTCTGATGCACATGTTTTATATCCCAGGCGTTGGCCTGTGTCCAAGTGGCATTCTACTGATCCCACACGTCATCTCTTTTCACCCAGAGCCATTTAAATGTTTCCTCTGCCGCCTCCACATGGTTGTGGATGGCCCTTCTCATACTTGGGCCCATAATGCTCCTCTACCAGCTGCTGCTGGTACTTCCATCCTCTTCTCCTAGAGGATATACTTAACTCCAGCAAGATAAGCTGTCCTGTGGCCTCAAAGACCAAGATAATGTCTGGTCTCAACAAGAACAGGATGTAAAAGTACAGTTTGTGTGTGACTAGGCCAGGGTTAGAGATGAAAGCTCTTGTGGATTGAAATTTCACTTGCAACAAAAGTATATTTGCAGCTTAAATATCTTCGAGCAGCTATAACAATTGCTTCACATTGTAGAAGGTGTTTGCATTGAGTATCCTTACAATCAGCCCAGGGTGCTATGGGAAAGGTATAGTGGAGAAGACTTAAGGATGAAGACATTAAGTAGCTAGACAAACAACCTTCACCTCAGCTCATAGCATAAATTTAGGTTAGATATCCTGATATCAGGGTAGTCAGGTTAACCTACCCTCGTATCTTATGCTCTTCAGCAATAGCACCCCTGGTCCTGTTTCTTGGAACACAGGTGGCATGTTGGCCTTACCAGGTTCTGTTGTCTCATGGCCACTGTTAGGCCTCCTGCACTAATTTCTTCTTCTGCTTTGTGCTGGCAGTGTTGCATCGAGTCACCACAGCTTCTGGTTGCTGGTCTGACTTATGTTTAGCAAGAGGTAATGGATATTCATTGCAGTTTCCCCACAAATACTGACCTCCAGGCTGTGATCTGTGAGTCTGTCATCTTCTTTCTCAAAATCACTACATCATGTTCAGATTTATTCAAGTAGGCTTTTAGTTTTACTGAAAAAAGATGAGACCTCAAATTGCATATTTAGCATCAGTGGAATTTGAGTCTGTCTTACCCTGTCTAGTAACTTGACATACCTACTAAATATTTGAATGAAATGCATGTTTGAACTAAAACTCATCAAAATTCACCCTGAACAAGTCTTTCATAATGTCGACAATATCAATAACGCCTGTGGTGAAACGTCTGTATACTCACATTTCACCACAGGCGTTATTAATGTTGTCAGAGTTTTAAGACTTATTCTTATCTGGATACCAACATCCTTAAATAAAAGATGATGGATGGACTCCAGAGTAGATATTTAATACAGAAAATTTACATTCTGGTCTGACATTTCTCAAATCGTTTATTTTTTTTTGTTGTTGTTGTTTTTTTTGCACTTTTAAGTGTTTTTAGATTTTAGTGTCTCAATTATTTTATCCCAAAGAAGTTGCACACAGACACAAAAATACAAAGATATAGACTAAAGATGATCTGACCATTAATCCCTCTTTCTAGTAAACCGTGATCCTCTGACAGCAGTGTGGTGACACATTTATCCTTTAAACTGTTAACCTTTTGATTAATTTGCTTTGTATCTTGTGTTTGTGTATAAGAAATATGATTACAGTTTGCAACTTGAACTTCAGTTGAACTCATAATCAAAGTAGGAATGTCCCTGGCCATGCCAGATGAAGGGCAGGGGCTGTATAAATATCTCTGAACCACTTGTGAGGATATCTGACCTTTCAGCTGAAATACTTGTAGCTTGGTATTCTCTGTGTTCTTTGTGCAATATTTTTTATAGTGGTGTCCTTAAGGTTGTATGTGCATATTGTCATCTGAACCTTTTTTTATTCGTATTCTTGAATAAGCCATCAACAGAGACAATATTAGTGTCACTTTGTTCATATCTCACTGGAATTTTCACCACAAGCAGCAGCCACAAGCCATTCAAAATGTGTCTCATCAAAAAATGGCAGCATGCAGAAATCTATACAAGGTTTTAATGTTGTGGGCCTGCCATGATTGCCCAGGCTTTTATCTGCTACTCACCAGGTCACACTGTTCCACTCTCTCCTGCTTGTCTCTGCCAGGCAAAAGACAGACATAGAGCATTATGTGTAATGGCAGCTCTATTGTTACAGGTAGATATAGCCCATATCTTATCAATAGTAATTGTATCCGCTTGACAGAGATATTTTCTCCCAGTCTTATAATTTGACTGTCATCTGCTTGTGTCGGAGGGAAACAGACAAAGGAAAGAAGGCATGTATAGACAAAGACATTCTTTGAAGAGATTATATAAAATTAATGTTTACTTATAATCTTTTCAGGGCTTTTTGTATATAAGAAAGCACCCATATCATAAATAAATAAATAAATATTCCTCAACTTAACAAGAAACGATACTTTTCTGAGTAATTTTCTAGAAAATAAATTCAAAACCACAAAGGTGTTCTGTTACATTTGGGGGCATTTCCCTGCTATTTGACCTTTACTAGTAACAATAGGCATTGTCAGTTATGCAAGCTAAAGTGCCAGGTATCTTAATAAGTAAAAGTTGGTGTTTTCAGAAATTCATTTCAGCTCATTCAGCTCAAGCTATTTTTCTATGTTCACAGTGGCAATGATCAAAGGCACCACTCTGTTCCAAAGACATTAAAGGAAAGAAATGATTTACCTCTGCAAATGAAATTCCTCCTGGAGAGCCATGCCCGTACATTTCAATGACTTGTTCGGAAATCCAACAATCGCATGTTGAGAAATATTGAGGGCATGGGGTTGTGTTAATAGTTTGCCAATCAGATTGGCCCGTCATTTTGATGAGTGCATTCAATTAGATTTCCACATCAAATAAAATCCAGCAACACAGTAATTGGTTTGGTCATGCTTTGATTTCCCACATTGACAGCATAGAAACTGACTGCAGCCAAACATGAAATACTGCAGAATATTCAGTCCTGTATATTCTCGCAAACATTATGGAGAAAAAACTCTGCAGCCAGATTTCATGGATGGTGTAAAACTACTATTCCTGATAGTATTAAAGCAGCAGTCATTGTGACAAATTTGGAGAGTGTTATTGCTTCACATTTGGCATCAGCTGGAAAGCTGCACCCCTCCAGGGCTGACAGAAAGTGTGCTGTGTTGACGGACACTGACCTCTTGTCTTCAGAACCACATTTCTATCAGACCCGCCTCTGGACTGGACAGTTAAAGAGACGATCCATCACTGGTTCGACCCCAACAATAACTGCTGTCAATTAACAACAAAGTGTCCTTGAGCAAGACACTTAATTCTCTTCTGCTCACTTTACAGAAGTCATTCTATCCGAGTGTCAGCTAAAACTCGAATATGTACAGAAAATAGAAATAAAATGTTCCTTAGACTTGGCCCCTGACCTCTCTTCCCTACGATGCTGCACATGGTTATAAGACTTGCCTCTGGCAAATAAAACATCCCCGGTCAGGAAAAGAAAACGAATGTTCCCAGAACTTTGTCCCTATACTCACCAGTGCTATCATTATCTATCATGCCATGCAGTGTATTTGCATTCACACACACCCTGAGGCACAAATCTTTTTTTTTATTATTTCTCTGTAAGCTTAAATGTTTGTGACTGTTTTATTTTTTTATTTTTTTGCACAGTTTAGAAGAAAATGCATACATACAAAATGCATTATAGACAATATATAGTACAGGGAGAGGCAAAAAACCTGGTGGGCTAATTTAAAGCCTTCACCTAAAGTGAAAGAAACTTCCACAGTTACTGAAAAATAATTTACATACATATAAAGATATACAAACAAATAATATCAATATAACAGCAGAAAATGTGAGCAATGTGATGTGAGTGTTCATGTACATGCATCTGTTACAGTTTCAAGGATCTTTTGTAACATATTATAGAGGAAGAGTTTTTTTTTTTTTTGTGACGTTGCGGGGTTCTCTAACCTCGTCGCTTGTTCCAAAAAAATCCAGGCTTAGTCGGAAAAATTATGTTTTGGTTTTTATTCTCCACCTCCCCAGATGCAAACACTGCCAATATTTACAAACCAAAAAAATAACAATAATAATGTGAATGAAACAAAATGCTCCATATACACGTTCAAAAACCAAAAGAAAGAAAAAAGAAAACAAGTTCTTTAATAACTCAACTTCCCACAATACTCAACACTCACTTCTCAAACCACTGTTACCTCCTCTGTAACCAACCGCTCTCTCCTTGATTAGGGCCCAGACAACCCCTTTTATAGTTGTAGCCCCTCCCACTCAAACTACTACGTTTCTAAAAAAAAACAACATAAACATCTTTTTTCCGTTATAACCTCAATTTCCTTCACATGTGATCATCACCAACATTATACAAAAATTATATCAGTTTGGTCATCATTTCTTTTCCATAGAAACTGCATAGTACTCTGACATTAATTTTATTGTTTGTGTTCATGGAGAATCACATTACTTATAGTCAGAAGTTGATTGAGAAATGGCTTTTTGGGGCCTTTCAAGGCCACTCTCATATATCAGTAACTATGAATACTGCCAACAGTGAGTAAGAATAGTTTAGCACAAAGGCAACAGGTGGAAAAAGCCAACCTGAATATCCAAAGGTAACAAAATCCTCCTATCAGCACATCTAAAGCTGCTTCTGGAGATATGTGCTTTACCCGCGGTGGCAGACATTCACAGGAGAATTAATGCTGGACATCATTTTTATGATTTCAGTCGACACTGTTTTGTCCTTATGGTTTAAAGTTTTATTGCATGCAACTTGTTCCAGCTGCAGGGCAAGTTTCAAAGATAATCTACAATCTTCAATTTGGGGCTGATGCTATAGCTTTGAGGAAGGATGGTGGTAAGACTGAGGGGGAAAGCGAGATATGGAAGATGGGAGGCACAACCTCTGTCAAGCTGGCTGGCCACAGAAAAAGAAAAAAAAGAAAAGGCAGCCTATTTGATTTCTTCCCATGGTCTCGTTGGGAAAGTTGCTTCCCTGCTTAGCTCAACACTGCTGCTCTTTGAAGTATGCGTAGCCGGGATGTTCACATAACTCAATTCTGTGTGACATGTACAGAAACACATTATCTTCTCTCACGCTCTCCCTCTCTCTCTCCCACACAAACATGTTCACACAGACTTGCAGAATACAAATAAAGATAAAGATGTGTCAAACGATTCATCCAACAAACGTCTAACTAACCAAGATGTCTAAGATTTGACCAAACCTGTAAACATACAGGAACATTTTTCATAGTCTCGGAGTGAAGAGGCAGGCGTTATGTGAAATAGGTGATACTCTCGCAGTGGACGTTTCATATAGATGTGGCCTTCACAGAAATCGACAGGGTGCTATTGGATTTTGTTATATTGAATGATTCTGCGTTTGTTTTAATACCATAGAAATTACATCAAGTCAGCTATTGATGACAAGAACAGTCTCTCCAACTTTTACCAATGATTATTGTCCAAACGCAGCTAATATAACTGAAACTGATCCCATCAATTCATTAGGTGCTACTCGCAGAGAGGCAAAATAGCCTAATTAAATTTGTTATACATTACAAGGCTTTCATTTCCTTTCATACTGGAAGCTGACACAATAAGCGATGAGGCCAAGTTTCTTAGTGCAACGCCTCCATTGTACATCTGATAGGATTTTATCTATAAAGGAGCATCCACCACAGGTGTGAGTGACATATGTGTCTTTACAGAAAATTAATGAGCCTTCTATCCTCCCACCCTTCCTTCTGCCCCCTCCATCAGTGCCTGCCGTGAACAACAGTGTAGTCATCAAATGCATGCCTGTTTAACCACTCAGTTCCAGGCTGGGTGATTAGGGAGGGGGCTTAAGTCCGCAGAATGAAGCTCATCCTCAAATGAAATCTGTGTTCACTGATAAACCTTCCCTGTAGCTTGTAGTCACACTGTACCTGCCTACCTTCACGTAGCTCTTCCTGACAATCTGAAAATCTGAATCTGAAATTAGTCCTGCACCAGTCACAGTTAATCTCTCCTTGTGCTCATCACTCACACCAGTGTAATATATTACAGATAGTGGAGATGGACTAGATTATGTTGGCAGCCTCAGTGATATGTGTGTATGTGCATAAAGTGTGACTACAGGTACTGTGTGTGACGGATGTGAATATAGGCATGTTACATTTATTAAACATGTTCATGAAATGTGTCATCTGTACAGCAAAGGTCAACCAAGGTGAATTTAACAGCTGGCAACAACATGAAATAAATAATCCCTACTGCAGCCGGAGCTCATATAATATGATGTGCAATCCAGTATATTGAAATTGCCTACGGGAGAGGAAATTGGCCATCTGCCGTCAATTTAAATGTAACTTAATAGTTTGTTAGTGAGTCAGGTGTTTCGGTGTGTTCATTTTAATGTCTTAGCGTTTTGATACATATGTACACAAGTCTGACTGACAGTGTGGCACAAGTGTGATCATATGCAAAAACCCTGTTGATGACAGGATAGGTCCCTGTGATGGCTGAACCTAATTTAAATGTCTGTAACCTTCCTGCACTCATTTCTATAGTTTGCACTGAATATATTTCTAATCATTTAGTTTATTTTGACCTTCTGACCTTGGACCATATGTCACACTCATACCAGATGCCCATCTTGTGATTCTTATTTAGAGATTTTGTTGACTTCTTTAGTAGTTTTAGGGTTATATTTTTGCTGTGGATAATATTCAAAATGTTCAAACTAATTAGTGTTTGTCCCTTTGTTTCTGCAGTAGTCTGATCATTAATTAAATTTTTGTGGTTTAATTTTGTCTTTGTTAGGTCACTTTGGTCTGTTATGTTGAATTATTATAGCCTGAGTTTAGTTTAGTTCTGTTTAGTTCACTTCTTTGATGGAGCCCAGAACTTTTGTCGCCTAATTCATTTTTTGGGTATAGTTTTCACACCTGTATTCACTTCACTCTGTCCTGACCCAGCACACAGTCATGTTCTATTTGAGTCAAGTTCTAACAGTTTTTCTCAGGGTTAGCACATTCACCATCTGCGGTTCCACAATTGATACTTGCAGAACAAATTTAAATCACAGGAGATATGTATGGCATTGTTCGAAATATTGTTTTGTTGACATGTTTACTGTCAATATAATTCTTTTACATTCTGATTTATCCACTTTCATTGTATTACAGTGTGGTCTATTGGTCCATTGGAGGATGACATATGAAGTCTGTCTGACAGAGTATTTAATTGAATTTCAGCAGACTGTAACTGCTCCACTGTAATGCAGCTCTTTTAAAGTGACAGATGTGATGTGTGCTTCAATAATATAATACTAATTATCCAATACAAAGTACACATGTGTACACTACAGATGGGGGGGTCTACACAGGTGGTTCTGTGTGTGATTAGATGAACGTTCAACTACAACAAACAGCTTTTAATATGGGCTTTACTGAGCCACTGCTGGCTATTTGCAGTTCCACTGGCCCAGAGAAGTAGATCACAGAGCTCTGAACAGCTGAACCGAGTACAAAGGAAGTCAACACAACAACAGATGTGAATAAATTGTAAATCACCATAATCGTGTTCCAGGAGGCCCCAAGAAATGGATGATGTCATTAGGGGCACAGCCGGTGCCTGGTCCCAGAACAGCCTCTCAGGTGGAATGTACTGCAGTCCCACTATTCCCCTGTCGAAAGGTAATGTAGAGTCCAATATCTACTCTCTTCTCAGAGGGGGAGGCTGCTTTCTTGTTGAATAATTGAGACCCAGATAAAAGAGAAATGGTTTTGCATTAGACAACAGCGTGGCCTCATTGGCACTCACTCTCCTTTTAAAAGCTCTTTCTACACCTTTTTGTACTGTCTGCGTTTTACTTCTCAGTCTCTGCCTGACCCATTGTCTGATACCCCCCGACACACACACACACACGCTGCTTTTAGGGGATAATTGTCTTCATAAATAATTAGGTGTTGGTGTTTCCCCTGCTAATAGCTTCCCCTCTATTTGGCTATGTGTGTTTAAAGTTACTGATATGACTGTGCTGCGATAACCTGATAACCCGAGGTAACGTCTGGGTTAAAGTCATCTGTTTCTCTTAAAGGTAGAGGTATGGCCACACAGACTTTCATTTGCTGGCCAACAGATGTTATCGTCAGGGGAACATACACACTGACAATGTCCACCTCTTCTTCGCAATGATAGAAGGGCTTATTTCTCAATTCACTTCACCCCTCCATTCCCTGCCAAGTAATATGTCAGTCCAACAACATCTCACATTGTAAAGCAATTAGAAACATTAGTCCTCTATCACAGCACACTACTGTTAAGGGATTTCTTTCAATCCCCAAGCTGACTATTAGGTCCACATAGGCCTTTGATTATGGCTCCATGTACCTTGTCCACATGATGTAGTTCAACATGCAAATATGCAAATTAGAATCAGCAGCACATAAAAGCATGTTGAGAATTCTCTGTTGCTTTCAAGACTTTGGAAGTGTTGTGTTAGCACAGATAGTCATCAGAGCGTATATATGTCCAATTGAATTATAAGAATAAGGATAAGAATTCAAAAATGCAATGGTAAACCCAGGTGAAAATTGCATTTTCAACCCAATAAAGTTTAGTTTTGTGTTGATTTTTTCCTGAATGTGAACATGATCAGTCAAATATTGCTCCTCATTTCTCTCACTTTGTGTAACTGGAATCAAAATCAGAACAGTATTTACCACAAGGTGACTGTTTGTCTGAAAATGAACTCTTGCAATGGGAAACAGAACAATGTTTAGATATTGAATATATCCAGATTTGTAAAAATGCTGTTGTATTTTGAAGAGAATGAGTAAGACCCCAGTAATGATGAGCTTTACTTGTACACTTGACTACTACTTGTACTTGATTAAAATAAAGTGTGCATAATAATTAGCTCCAGCTTGAGTCTGATGGGCACATTTAAAGGTCATTGGTCTTGACACAGTGAATAGGCCACCAAAGCCCAGAAAGTCTTGGATTTTCCTTTTCCCCAGGCTCTTTTACCTTACTTCTCTCACAATGTCATGGCTTCTTAGATTTGAAATTTCATCATAGACACACTACAGTTTTTCTGTCTCTAGGACAGTGCAGAGTAGCCACAGAAAGTAGTGGTCTTGTTCACTCTATTGTTTGTCTCACCCATCCTTCAACTCTTGGTCATGCTGCCTGCTCGACCTCTCTGTTGTGGGATAAAAGAATTGAGCCAGGAAGGAAGAGCAGACCACTCCTGCAAGTATCTTGGAGCTGCACATCAACACTGAAGCAGCCCGGTGAGAAAACACAGGCACTACAGAAAGAGAGGACAGGGTATAGAGATGTCACAATAGGCTATTCTTCTTGAGGAGGCACAGGTTTTCAGTGAATGCAACAGACAGCATGTTCTGTGAATCAGTGGTGGTCAGCACAGTAGTTATGGAGTGGTATGCTGGGGAGCTGACACCAAAGTGGTGCATGCAGGCGGGATGGGAAAAAAAAGAAAAAAGAAAAAAAAAAGACTGACTCCTTTGGGGCTGAGCTTTAACACAGTATTGGAAATGAGCACGAGGACAAAACAGAACTCCATTTGAGATAATACATCCCACCCAGTGCTGTGATGCAGTTACGGAGCACATTCAGCCTCAAAAATTCAGATTGTGCAATGATTTATACCCAGATGTCGCAGTTGGCGGGATGCCTGCCAGCACTGTCTGCACAAACTACCCTGGACTGTCTTCAGATTTGTAAGTCTTGCACCAATCCTTGCAGCATTTTCTTGCAGTTGATGTTTTAGAATATATGTATATGTAACATTATGTAATGTTTTGGTGATACTCTGATCAGGCTTTTAGTGCTGACATCAATATCTTACAAGTTGGCTGATCTAACACCAACACACCAACACAGGTTCCTGTTCTTGAATATTTTATAAAAAAAATATGCATCAGAGAACTTTAGAAAATGTTTTTGCCTTGTGTATGTTATTTTTGAAGTTGCACTACTGAAAAATATAAGCTTAAGATATTCTTCTGGTACTATATTCACATAAAACGTAATAAGCTACTTCGCTGGGAGCAATGATTCATTATGTCTTGTTATATCCAATTACACCTTTCCCCCTGTCATAATGCTTGTCTGAATAACAGCAGAGAAGATGGAATGATATTATAAACTGTCATGTTTCCCCTACACCCGATGGAACTGACAACCGGTAGACAACATTTCATTTTCACTAATACATCTGACTCATATGACAAAAACACTTGTTTGAGTTTTACAATGGGTTATTGATCTTCCTGTTCCAAATCGGATTAGATGCCCTATGGCTGCTAAATTGGAATCAAAGTACATACAGTAAGAAGCTCTGACTCAACATGAAAGCTCAGTTTTGTTAGAAAAACTAAGCCATATCCATCAACCTGTGATGGATCATGCATTAAAAACAGTTTCAGTGATGATTATTCATGTACATCACATATGTTTTGAGGACTGTCTAGTACATATTTCAGTCAATTCACGCATGGTTGATAAATGATAATCACAGTATATCTCGGCATATGCCCTTAATGTTGGGACTTTTCTGCATATTCCATGTTTCACTTAAATGTTTTGATTAACTGGACAGCTTCCAGGAATGCTGACTTTATGACGTCCAGCAGAGAGATGTATATATAGTCTTCCAATTGAATCAAAACTTATCTGATTTATCTTATTCAAAGTCTATGTAGCATCTCTGTATGCACATTTATATTCAAGAGCAAGTCCTGTGAAGCCAGTTTCAGTAGCCACGTCATGTGACATTACACTTGATATAGTCTACTAAAATACAGTAATGCTCCAGGTCTTATGGTTCTCATCTGCCCAAATACTTAAAAGAATTCCAGGTTTTAAATCTACAACATTTAATTACTTATGAATTGAAGTCAGGATGTCACGGCATCAGGCAGGAATTTGTTTTTTCATTTATTCATTTTATTGCACTTCTGCAGATCTGGTTGTGAGTGATACAGTGTATGCCTTACATGCTGCCTGCTTGTATTGCCTGCCATGTTACAGTTGACTTACATATAGGGAGTTATAGTCTTTGGAACATATTTTAATTTGACATTCTTTCTCGTGTTTGTTTTCAATTTTGTCACATACATTAAAATACTCTCACACTGTTTGTGTGTGCCTTGGTGCAAACATGAGTACTTACTGTAAGTGCATGTCTCTGTTTTAGTAATACTGCCCGAGAACATCTGCAGCTGTATGTAGTAGTGTCTGAGAATAAAAGCACAAAAACACGTATAACGAGTTGATTATTATAATGCACCATCTCACTGCCAACAGCATATATTGAAGGGTAATTTTTAAAAGGCTGTGATTGCCAAAAAAATTAAAAGCCAGATCCCCTTGGGCTAAACCTTTCAGGATGTCTATTTTTAACAGCTGTGGGATATGTTTGAACTAATTTTTGGAATGCATCATGTACAGGCTGCATTAATATGTATCTATCCTTTGTGGAATAAATAGTAATGTTTAAATTTTTATATATCTATATATTTACTTCTGTTTGTATTATTGGATTTATTTTTTTCTCAAAGAAGGCTCACATATGTGGTTTTAAATATGGTTGTCAATAAATTCATAATTTTCTGTAGTATATGTCATTGTCTTCAATAATATACTGGGTAATACTTTCTATAAAGGTCACATATAGTGCATTAAAGAGGAATAGCGAATTATAGTGCATTCATAATATTTATCTTACTATAACTTTATCTCTTCTATGTGTTGTGTTGTGTTGTGTTGTGTTGTGTTGTGTTGTGTTGTGTTGTGTTGTGTTGTGTTGTGTTGTGTTGTGATAAAGGGAAAGACTTTGAACAGACCTATATGCTGCGGTCAAAGAGAACCTTTCAAAAGACTTCCCGATCTGCCCCTCTCCACCATTAGAGCATTAAAATAATTGCCAACAATTATGACTGGGTCCAGTGAGTTTGCTAAGTGAGTGTTAGTTAGTAATTTTTTCACCGTTAAGAGGGCCAAACTATAGGTTTTGAAGCAACACCTCAATCACCACAATCATTTCTCTGTCAGCTTAATAAAGAGAATATATATAAAATGGCCATTGACAATTGGACTAGACTTATACAGTGTCTTTCTAGTCTTCTGGCCACTGAAGTTGCTTTTACATTACATATCACTTTCACTCATTTATAGACTGATGACATTGGCCACCATGCAAGGTGCCAACTGTTCATTAGCTAATTCATTCACACCCATTCAAACACTGGTGGCACAGCCACAGGGAGCAAGTTCCATTCGACATGACAAAAAAGTGAATAAAATAAAATAGAGATAAATAAAACAAATTCTGCCATTTCTATTTGCTCGTAGAAATAATACAGCCTGGAACCGCATGCCTCAGTGTGTGTGCAGACACAAACACATTTCTGGTTGATATTTAACAAGTGAAATTGCCTAGTGCCGTGTAACCTCATGACACCTTAGCACATGCTTACTTGCCAGTGCTGTAATCAAACATAGCCAATATCACATGCCTGACTGATGAAAGGCCACACCGTCTGATGTATTTAAATTCAACACACTAATCTAGTATGGGACTGTTGACTGATGAAGTAGCCTATGGCTTCTCACAGGACCTATGAATAATTTAATAGAGGTCTAAGTTTAATAGGCTCCATTATAGAGGAGGAGGTGGGGTATTACTTATGACATTTAACAGCACTGTTTACCAGGGTTAGGGTTAGTTAGGATGCTCAGTCAATTTCTTTCTATCTATCTATCTATCTATCTATCTATCTATCTATCTATCTATCTATCTATCTATCTATCTATCTATCTATCTATCTATCTATCTATCTATCTACAAAAGAAACAACAACCATAAATAAATAAATAAAACTAAAACCATCTCTCCATCTTACCTATGGCTACATTTCCATTGCTTCATATTTCTATGCGCCCAGAGATTCATGTGTCCCTTCATCTTCTGGCAGTAGCTTATTCAGTGGCCCTGACTGATTTATACACAGGATAGTGGAGGGAACATTTACACACAATACACCTTGGCTACCTGGCCTTCTATGGTTGTTGGTGAGGGAATGGGATCCAGCCAGAAGCTATTGTAGCTCTCTGACAGACTGAGTTATAGAATATATTGCCACATAGAATATAACATAATATAGTATCAGTCATGTAGAGTGCAGGGACATAGTGTGCATTGCAAGGAAAGAGATAAGGTGTGGACTGCAGGCTAATTGTGAAAACTGATGGAGGAAAATTGCAACATTTATACAATGTAACAATATTATCCATTTTGTTGCAAATACATTCATCCAAAAAAAAAATGAAAATATATCTGGTAAATGTATTATATTTGAATTAACCTACATTAACTAAACTTAAACTCAATTAAGTGTAGCAGTGGGCGACTTGCTGAAATTAAACTCTTACCTACTTCACATACTGAAGTGTGAGATTGTTTTGACTCAATTCCACATGCAACATATTCCTGACCTGATGCACGTCGAGTAGCAGCCAAGATAAAGAGCAGAAGATCTTATCAAAGCTATGAAAACACTAATTCAATCAGAGGAGACTTATTTTTGATTGAACAAACACATTTATTGACATATGCATATGAGACAAATGTGAAAACTCTTCGGCGAGTAGACCCCATCGTGAAATCAACATATTTAGAGCAGTTGGTGAAGTCATGATTAGTATAGAGACTCCCTTCCGCACCTGATGGAGTCTGGACACTGGTGGTTTTGGTGGTGAAGGGATGAAAGCTGGATGATCTGCATGTGATGAAGAGTTGACTTCTGATGAGCTCAACCTGGATGCTGCATATGGCCAGCTGATTTGTCAGTGACTGAACTGGCCTTGAAGAGACACACATGGCATATACACTGAACAATTGTTTTAACAATATTGATCAAGTATCACATTTATTTTCTGAGCACACTGGTAGCATTTTTGTATACATGAATACTTGCATGCATTATACAGTATTGGTCTTCAGTTGATTGTAACAGGGGAAATGAATTAGATCCTTTCTGCAGTGCTGTTTTCAAAATGAATTACAATGAACCTAAAATGACCGATCTATGGACCAGAACCCAAATGCACAACTCTCAGACGAAAATTTCAAAACAAAGTTTTTATTAACAAAACAAAAATCACTCGACAGAGGAAAAAAATCTTCACTAATTTAAGAAACTAAAACTCACTCAACTAAAACTAGACTAAGAAAGAACAAATAAACAAACAAACAGAGGCTATACTAGGACTAAGAAAATAAACAGAAAATCACTATTGAACAAACAGAGTAACAAAACAACAAGACCTGACAATGGAATGGATAAAGCGCTGGTTCTCTGACACATGGGACAAGATGAACAGGCACCGGACAAAAGGAGACTATATATATATGTATATATACACACAAGGTAAGGGCAGAGGTGGAAACATTCAGGGCGGAGACAGGTAATCCCAAGAGTGGGAAAATAGACAAAAGGGAGAAAGTAAAACTGGTGACAATAGACACAGACAGGAAGTGGAACCAAAATAAAACAGGAAAGTCAAGACAACATAGACCCGAGACAAAACTGAATGAATTAACTTAAAGTTTCCTGGACATGGCATTTTACATTGAGAGGTAAGTTCAGTTTAGTGAAATTGATCCACAAGATATTTAGAAAGAAAACTCCCTTAAAATATTCTTGTCAAGTTTCATTTTGTGGCCACATCTGTCTTTTGTTTTTGTTTTTGTTTTAGATTAGAAATCTTACATAACCAAATAAAGTTTTATAAATGAGTGTTTTGTCTTACACTATTTCTTTTTTTATCATGTCTTTGTAGGATGCGACACTCATTCATTTTTATCTGAGGAACAGAAAGGTCACAGATGTATCATTGTCAATGGCCGTGTCAAAATGTCCTCTGAGGTTGTCATAATACCAGATGGTCACAAACCCAAATCTTGCTTTTATTACACTCTGAAAAATGATGTTGCCGTACAACACTGCAGCCCACACATATGAACATTGGCAGCACGGTATAACACGTATCGATCACGCTTGCTCTTACAGTAAGCCGAGGTTAAGTTAGGTCGGTGGTTGACTGGTTCTTGGCTTCGTCATAAAGGGACATGTGG
>NC_040016.1:15903571-15921968 GCF_000972845.2 Larimichthys crocea
TGACACATGTACAAAGCATTTGGAAATGTGATGAAAGCAATGATAAATGCCATTCTGTTGTGAGAAACTGCAAGATAGTTTGGGGATTTGTCCATGTTGTTATGAGAATGTCATCTCAGTTTCAAGAAATGAGCCAAACCAATGGAGAAAAACTGTAATAGCAACATGTTTTGTGTCTTGTAAGGTGCATTGACAATATTTCCTCACTGTGTTTAACATATATGCTGTTGCAAATAAGGAGTATATCAACGTCCAAAGATCTTTTGATCGACACCCCTGTGACTTCACAATACACTCCTCATGTCCACTCCTACTCTGCTCTGCTCTGCTCCTCTCACAGTGCTAATCTGTGATTTATACTGGACTGTTCACCTACACGTCCTCAGGCTTTTGGAAATACATCTGGCAACCTGAAAAACAACCTCTAGAGGAAATGTCCCAATGTGGCAGCTTTTATTCTGGTTCATCTACCTCTGGCGTGCACAGAGTCATGCCTCTTCACTCTTGCTTGGGTGTTAGAGACCTGGCATGAATCTCCTATACAGGGATCCTAGACAGGGACAATCCTCTTGTCCATCTGGCATTTGAAGCAGAGTGTACTTTTCAGCTGAATGGAAAAACGACTCTTTCTTTGTATAAAAACAAAATTGAAAAAGGAAAAAAAGAAAAATCTTTTTGATCAAAAGGCCCTTAGAAATCCAACTGTGTCCATTTGACTAACACATAAAAACTCAGGACATCTGAATGGCTTTGAACCCTACAGCTAGCATAATTCCATGCATGGCCTGAGGTTCCAGAAAATCCAAGTATCATACAGCACATCTGATACTTCCCATGGTAGATTCAGCTTGCAGGTAAACCAACACAAAAAATGCACCTCTAATATACAGAATTCCCTTTTGTAAGAGCTTTTGAGGAAACATACTGTTGTATGTTATCAGGAATTTAATTAATTCATGTCTATGAAACACATGAAAAGCATTCAGATGGTTCAGAAAACAGTGTCAGGTGCCAGAAATCACAAAGTTGCCCTGTCGGCCACATCAAGACAATTAAAGAATCAACCTGCTGTCAACTTAAATAGCAGGAATTACATGATTTATGCCACAGTGAGACATGGAAAAGGTTTCTGCTGGTGTTCAAAGACTAAGAAAGCAGAGAGAAGTTCTCACATCAATGCACTGACGACATATGGTTTAAACTGCTATTGCCATTTTAATAAATAGTTTAGAGCCAAAATATCTATAAAGCTGCCAGGTGTTATAAACCATTCAGACCACTTAAGTTGACTGGAACAATAAAACTATAGTCCTCTAGCTGTTGAAGCAGAACCTAGTGAAGCATCTTTAAGTTTCTATGCACCTCTTCTCAGAACAAACAAGGTCTGACATCTGCCCCAACTCTAATAACTCAAGACTAAAAACTTTTCTGGGTACCACTGCTTTTTATTAAATTTGGGCCTATTTTTATTTTGCTTTTTTGCTCTCACTTTCCTGTACTGTTTTTAGCTAACAGGATAACCACTACACGCTACACAATACAGTAATACAGATAGAATAAGTACATTACTATTTATTTTTGCCAAATTAGTATTTAGATTTCAGGTTTTGACAAAACCTAATCCTACACCTGATACCCAACATATATATAGATAGAAACTCATGAATTAAATCTCTGTTTTTGCGTCTGCCTGAAATACACATTTTCAGGGCAGCACCCATAAACTGAAATAACTGAACAGCACACCTCAGCTGCAGCAAACAGGGGGAGACAGAGAGCCTTGTGACCATTTATCACCACTAATAGGTCATAGTTTACAACCTGACATTGGGCATACATCATCGGTCAGACACAGGGAACAGAGGAAAAAGGTGGAAAAGACACGGGTACAGTAGGAGTCTGGTGAGCTTAGAATATGTGATGTCAGCCGCAAGACACAAGAATGTCTAAGAAGAACTGGCACACTTCTCTCCTGTTTTACAAGATGTCCTAACAAGGATTGGAAACCAAATTGGACAGATCTGGATGAAGTCTACACCCACTTACTTGAGAAAGAGCTTAAACACATGTGGCCCACAGTCAATCTCTTCCTGGAGCAAACCCTGGGGAGTTTGGTGCTCTGCTTTCTCACCTTTTTTGCCTCTGGTATTGTTCAGTTCTTTCCATGTCTTTTCTCTATTTACAATATATATATATATATATATATATATATATTACATGTCTCCTGAACTTCATCTTTTCATCACGCAATGCAAATCTGAGATAAACTCTACAACTGAATGTGTCTGCTAGCCCAAACATTTTAAATTACTTCAAAACTGCCTGTTTGACTGCAACCTTCAGATGAAAGATCACAGAGGGATCTGTCATAGCAGGAGACCTTTTTTCCATCCTGTGGATTACAGATTCTCTGTGTTGATGATTGGCTGAGCCCAACTCGTATTGACATCCAGGCAGGTGCCTGCCTGTCATTAAGGTTTAATAAGACTCACCACATAGTTCCTCATTAATAGCTGCCCACAGGGCACACTCAGGACCTTTGCATAGAAAGGGGTGAGAGCAAGTGAGCAACAGAGAAGAGAGGCTGGAGTGACTTTAAAAGAGGGAGACAGGACTTTCATATGGCCCTACTGATAGAATACTAATAAAGCTGGACACGTGCGTAAGTGCACACACACACACACACACACACACACACTATATTTGTAAGCCTATACTGTACTTGCGCTCCACTACTCTGAGCAGCAATCCTCTGCCTGTGAAATTCAGATTCAAACGCCAACCAATTACTTCAATTCAAAGGAAAGAGTTTGAGACTCTCAGTCTAAATATTTGAGCTGAGGGAGCAAGTGGAGTTTTGGGAGTAAACACATTCTCTGTGTAGGCCTGATAATGTCAGGAGTATGTATGTGTGTGTTTGTGTGTGTGTGTGTGTGTGTGTGTGTATCGTGCAAGCACAGGACTGAGGACTTAGAAATAACTCAAACACTAAATCAAAGGAAAGAGTTGTAAATCTACCCTCTAGATACTCTCTAACTGCTGAACTCCAAAAAACATCAACTGCACAGATCCTGAAGCAAGCAGAACCAAAACTATTTTTGTGCATCGTGTTCATGAATCTGCAATGTTGGGTCGTTTTTTTTTTATTTTTTAATCTAAAGACCCCCTCAAAACCAAATCTGATTGTTAACCAACTCCACGCTTTCTTTGTTGTTCCAGCATGAACAATTTGTTCGTCCTTTAATACAAAATTCCTCAACACTCACCTTATGTAACCTCCAATATAAAACTGAGCTGTTACTGCGTTACTGGGGAAGCTTTTTGGTGATGTGCACTGCGAAAAACCATCTCTGATTGTGGGGTGAAGGGGAGTGTTTTAGGTGTAAACACAGCATAGGCATTAGACTTGAAGGGGAAGCACTTAAAAGGCTCTCCTGTTTAGACTGTCAGAGACCCGTGAAGGGTAAAAACATGTTAGGCAGCTGGAGTGCAATAAAGACAATTGAAGGTATGCTCATGTCCTGTTGACATACTGATGGGTATGAGTTTTTTCTTTTTTTTTTTCATCAGAAGTGGCTGTGTTTCTGTTTTGCATGAGAGCTGGTGTTTTACGGACACAGTCTGGGGAATCACTCCCTTAAATAAGTCAGCAAGGGGGAAAAATAGAGCGAGTTGGGCAAACATGCAAAGGTGAAGATAAAAGACAGCACATGCACTCAAAGTCCTGAATGCTACTGGATTCCCTGCCATCAAATTGGCCTCCTTTTGTTTCATAGGCTGATTTTATGTCTATGTTGTTGCTTCTAAGCCCAGTTTTGGTCCCCACTTGCCTGGTTCTAGTTCTGGTTATAGAACCCTGCATGTGCCAAAACCTCCAGCCTGTAGCCTGGTCCGACCATGGCCGAAGACCAACACTAATGTCACTTTGATTCATGCAGAAACACACACTCACACACACACACATGCAATTAAGAGGCAAATTTATTACAGGCCTCAAACATAACCACTGCACAGTGCCACCAACAATCATGGCCACAAATATTAATACAGACACTCAGAGAAGCATAAGTATGCAGTAGAGAATACCAAGCCACGTGATCTAGCACAAATAAGTAAAGAGAGATTTACAGCCTACTTTAGAACAACGTTTCTCTTGGCCAATTGGCTAATGTTAATAAAATATAACAAAAACTGTTGAATGACGTATGATGGGCATCATCATGCACCACTGAAGGTTTCAGGGATGTCTTCCTCTTCTTCAGCATCCTCCCTGCTTGGCTGAGAATGTGTTTTCTGCTACTGCAGCATGCCAGTATTCTTAGCACAAGATGGGTGGGTCTTGCAGTTTGTCTGTCACAGCTCTCTTGTTTGCTGCCAGTCAGGATGTCTGACAGAATCACAACTGGGATCACCTTTATTACTTACTTATTAAACATTTATTTTGCGATGTGTTCGCTGCAGGTATTAAACTAAAAATTCTCACTCCAAGCACTGCCAGATCATCATTCAGCTGCCTTTGTATTACATATGCAAAGGAGAGACATCAGTCATAGCTGTCTCCATGGCTTTGTAGTTTCTACTGTAGCTTAGCACACATGTCCTTGACAGACTTGAGCATGACAAATACGGGGTAATACATACATTTTTCCTATTTGCAGAACAGTCTTGGATTTTTGGCCTGCCAGACCACGTTGTTTCACGTACTGGACTACTTTTCTGACAGCCGGTGAAGTTGCACAAAGCTCTGGGATGGTTTCTGACAGCTCAGTGATGTCCAAGGCATGTCGGAGGGCCGTGTTGTAGATGTGATCATGACATTCCAAGTGCAGCTAAGTTTGCAATGCAATGCAACAATGTTTGAACCTTGGTCTGTTACCCACACCACCTTACATTATCATTACAGAGGAATCAAACTTGAGAACTGGCACGAGCTGTTTCTGCAATCCCTTGTAGATATTTTCAGCTGTATTGACATCGTCATGAGGTAACAAGGCATGACAACAAGTGGTCAGTACATTCATCTAAAACATGAAATCTGACATTATAAAGTAACGTGACGTCTTCTGGATGCCTAAACTACTCTGTCTATAAATGTCATATTCAGTGCATCTGCAGCATAAGATATTTGTCAATTTATTGTTAGTCTACAAGTAAGGCAATGCATTTACAGTTTAGTGGTCTGTTGTGTCTAGTGAGTCATACAGTCATATCCTCTAAATTACCATAGTAATGATCAGAATGCAGCTACTTTCCTCACAAAGCTCCTGTGCTAGAGGTGTGAACACCAACACACTGACATTGCCCTTGTGCTCTAAGCCCAAAGTCAAGACAGAGTCAGCCAATAGGACCACTGAGCCTAAACACCAAATACAGTTGGTAAAAGGTAAGGTATTACCAAGGTAATATGCTGCGAGATTTGGGAGTTTGCATGTTTGTTTGGTTGAAAAAAAAAAGTCTATCCTATCACCACTAGTGTATCTTTGGTCCTCATTGTCTACCTCAACCTCACACTAAGTAATAAACCCACCTACATGTTCCAAAACAGCTATTTTACACACCCATGAGGTGGTATGGCAGACTCTACTCTACTATCTATGTTTTTTACAACCTAATGGCCACATCTGTTGTTGCTTGAGTTACAAGATGCTTACAAAGCAGTGTTGGCTCAGTGAGTCTACGCTGTATACATAGAATGTGACATGCAATAGACAGCATCACACACAGTACAAACAGGAGTACATAGCACTGCATGAGAAGAAATCTTGGCATATTCTAGGCTGATGCATTTTTGTTTTCAATCTCCCGACCTCCCTTCTTTTCGGGGGCTAAAAAAAAATCCTGACAGGGGGATATTACATGGTTTTGAAAGAAACAAATAAATGTCTGTAAATAAATAAACTGCCCAGAGACTTTTTTTAATGCATGGGGTCTTAGTTTATTCAGAACACGAACAATAGATGTAACACTGTCAGAGGGAGTTGAGACTAGAGCAACGGAGTGTGTGGGCGTGTGTGAATGACAAACCAGAAAGTGCTTGTTTTTTAAAATGTCCTCTCCGTCTCAAAAACTGAGTAAAATATAGTGCAATGCCAGTTCTGCTGAAAACATATGGACTTCACATTTTGAAGCTGGAGCAGAGGAGAGAAATGTCATGCACATAGCTCACCTGAAAAGGCCAATGCTGTTTCACTGCACATTTCTTCAGATCAGACCTTCACGAGACCGCCATTATTTCAACAAAAAGCCCTTTTGACAGTATTACAGAGTGTTCCTTCTTAACCTTGCACTCACTGGCGAAATATTTAGACTTGTTATGCAGCTTTATTCTATGCTCTGCCTGGATTTATCTTTCAAATACCATTGTGATGTTATTTATTCTTCAATTTATTTAGTTATTATATTTAATTATAGAAAAGGTTGTATGGGGGGGAAAAAAAAGAACAAATTCAAATCTCTCCATTAAATCTGTAGCCACGCAGTGAGAACCTTTCAATCGATATTTTCTTCCCTCTGTCAGTTCCAGGCGAGTGAGCATGGTAGTGGCATACTATTCTGTTATTACAAAAACAAATCAGTCAGCAGAATTAATTTTCTTGAAAAATATGAGTCTGGCTAAAGGGAATTAATAACCATCGCAGGGCATGTAGATGCTGGATTTTCATCACTTTTCCCCAGCCATTTCTACATGTGTGCTTTGATGGTGGCTGGCTGTTGTTTATCATACGACATGTCTGTTCAGTAGGCATTACAATGAGGCTTGAATATGCTAACATAAATTCACTTGGAAGCATGCAACCAGAGGAAAATATTTAAGCAGGAATTTTATATTGCATATTCACCACATGAAAGACAATTTCCTCTTGCATTGTCATTTCACTTCCACAATCTATTTTGTAGGATTGTGTGTACATGTGTACTATAAACCGTTTATGTGCTTTATCAAGATGAATGTCTTTATCTGTCCTTTATCTACAAAGACAAGGGGTGATCAAACATGGAGCTGTGTTGTGTATAGAGAGATGAAAAGCTTGTATGCTCTTCGGGGTGCAGTGGTGGTGCTGAGAGAGACTGGAGAGCTGTGGTTTTAAAGTATCTGGAATGGCACACACAAAGTGCAAAGTGTTTGGTTAGGAAAACATTTTAACCATTGACAGAAGCTGTCCTCCTCCATGTTCAAAATTGCCTGGGGTCTAATACTAAATCTTTATTTATTCAGCTGACAAGCGCTTAGTTTTGCCTTGGAAACAAATCATTTGGGATGTTCAGTGTTTCAGGTGACAATAACTGTAAATATTCAGCACTGTTTTATTTGCTTTAGTTTATGCACAACGTGACATAACCTTGAACTAATTTTAATCCTTAACCAATTTCCTACTTGATAACTAAACTTGACACCAGGTCTAAAATGAACTTCGACCAACACATAAGCCCTTCTTTCACAGTATCATGTTTCAGTGATAAAACACAAGACCAAGTTGATTTTTTATCTGTGGACAGCTTTGATTAAAAGAGGAGGTAACTGGACCTGAAACCTTATTTAACTTATTTCGTAAATAGCTGAATTTATTATATATATATATAAAAATAGGGTAATTATTTTCCTAAAGCAGCTAGGCATTGCAGTTTTCAGAAAACGTTACTCAGAGAGATGTGTCGAGGGCTATTTTGAGCTGCGTATTAATCTCTTGAAGGAACATGTCACCAAGTGCAACAGTATGGCATATTTATGTTTATTTAATAGTTTCTGACAACGACAGAGGGAAAGAAGAGTACGCTATATTAGGCTAAAACTGCACAGGAACGATCTAAAGGGCTCTGTTCATGTGTGACATGTGTGAAGTACAGAATATTACAAGTGTTATTTTTTAAATCTGATCCGGACTAATGCGCATAAAGCATGAGTATTACATACGATTACTGCATGTATCTGAAAAATGATCTGGATACGTATCCTTAAAATGGGGAGCAATGGAGACAAGTGACTGAAACCAAAAGGGCTGCACTTGTAATTTCCTACACTGTGTTCAATGGAAGTAGAATAATCTATCTAATGGGTCTTATCCTATCTATAGGGAAAGTAATTGAGGTCAGATAGTATAGAGCAGTCAACATTTCCACTTCTGCAAGTGTCCTCTTTTTCTAACTTCAAGCACTGACTATCAGACTATGAAACACAGAGTAGAAAGTACTGTACCTGAGGTCAAAAACATTAACAGAATGGGACTATTACTATGCAAGCTGCATAGGTAACTAATGTTTAGGCTTCAGGGATACTACAGGGCTTTCTGATTAAATGTGCTCATGCGTTCTGGCCCTATTTCCATCATACAAATGAGGATTTAGTTAATAAGAATGCAATGCCATGCTCTTGCTGATACTGTGGATAGTGTGACTGGGACAACAGCAAATTTGCATTCAGGAGCGGCAGATGTTGTCACATGCTTAACTTCACTTAATCATCTCTGCAGAGTCATGCAAAAATGTTCCTTATGTCTAGATCAACCAATGACACCTACTGTCCCCCAAAAAACAAACGCACACACACTTTCCTCTCTTACTCATGGGATTTATTTGTCTCTCGTGTCTTTCACTATAGCTGTTACACATTTCCTGAATCCAGACACCTAACTGGAGAAAGATTTAATGACTGCATTTACATACATGCAGGCTGTATTGATCTGCCTCAGATCCTTTGCAGTCAGCAGATTCTGAATCACCACCATCAACATTAATGTCATAACATGCCAGTTTTAGAGACAGGCCTGTAATGGCACCACAAACAACTTTAATAGCACACTTAGCTTTTAGCTATTGTGCATACAAAACAACCTGCTCACATGGCTTTATGTGTGAATTGTATATAGTGTTCTTATTTCTTTTGTTAAGCTTGATGTACTGGACCTAATTTACAAATTGCATACTGATTATGGAAAAGAATATGTCAACTGTTATCAGTCAATATTATTATTTTTTTTTTTTATTATTGTTTCTTTTGAAGTTAAATTTCTTTTCTAACCCTATTAAAAATTTAAATATGTTATGGAGCCAAGCTCCCTTTAAAGCATCTGAAAATCAAATTAATCACCACTATGTGAGAATTAGTGTTTATGGCTAAGCCAATAGAGGTGAACCATGTCTGTAATTGCTATATACGTATAATACTGCAGCATGACTCGTTGGAAGTGAAATGTGAAAACTGCCTCGCCATCATTTTCTCCCATATATGTGATTTCATGCAAATGTTCTAAACCTTTGGAAAATAGCTCTGTTTTTTAAATGACTTTTTATGCCACATTTCACTATTAGAGATAGGAGAAGACTAGTGCCTTAAGGGCATTAGCACCCCATAAAGGCTCAAAGGTAGGAAATCTTGTATATGCAAAATATGTAATGCCAATGTACTGTATATTTATGTTGGGAGGTGGGGCTGTTTTTGTTTAGTTTTTATTGTTTATGCATACCGCAAGAACACAACACACAAAAAAAAGTGACAGAGGGGTGTTAACTAGCAAATAAAAACATATTTTCTTATGTATATTTTCTCTGATATCTAACCAGAATGTTCCCAATTTGTGGCAGGGTTTTAAAAACTGAATCTATCACAGCGGGTGAGTTGGGGCACTCAAAGAATCAAACAGTTGCATTTGTTAGAGAACAATGTCCCTTTTATGGAGGAGAAAATAACAATTAAGAAGGAGAACTGCTGATGGTCATACTAAAAAAAAGTAATACAAAATATGAAAAATTTTTTGTAATTTGGTGTACCAAAAACATTGCATTGAATTAAGCTCCATTGTATTGGAATAATGGCAAAGAAGACTCAAAAGCATTGCAAATGTGGTTAAATGGGGAAATCTCATTTATTTTGTGAATTGAGTGACCGGACCCATTAACAATGCTCAGGGTCAGTATACTGACATGTTGTGTTTAAAAAAAACAAAACAAGCAAAATCAGTTGTAGAGTTTTAAAAAAATGTCCAAAAATAACACATTACCCTCCAATTTTCTCTCTTTCTCTCTTGTATTTGTTATACCCATCTCTCTTGGGATTTTCTTGTGCAGTGTGGCTGTTTAGTCAGTTCAACCGGTCAGCAGCACACATTTTAAAAAATCTCTCCATCTCTCCTGAAGTCAATCTATCAGGTTGTCCGCTCATGTCAGGCTGTCGTGTGGCAGAGAACTTGTGAATGACTGATCGCCGTCTGAGGTGCGCAGAGAGCGAGGTGCTGCCAAGACAGACCCCTTCGTGGTAAAGGCAGTATCGTGCATGTCAATCAGAGCTCTCCATGACCTTGTGTCAAATCAAATGGCTCCGCTGCTGTTACACAGAGGACAAGCTGTGAAGACCCTTTCACCACAGCGGTCAGTAAGGAGTAGTTTTTTTTCCTACAATAGATTACAGCCAGAAGAAAGGGCTCCATTTTCTTTTAACACACATCGTCTTACACATTCAAAATATATCTTATTCCATCCACAGCTTAAACACACCCGTACCTATACTCATTTATTTGGTCGTCAATTATATATTTAAATTATTGCTTTAGGGTACTAGCCTGATAGCCATAATTAGCTGTCATAACCACACATTTAACTGCTCCCTGTACACAGCCTGTGTCTGTAAGAACAATTTAGCTTTAAGCAGCACAATAATTGCCTAGACAAATGTTTTATTTGCTGCACTATATTTAGTTTTGACCACATATTTTTTCAATGTATGGACAAGATGGCATTAGTGTGTATAACTACTGCTATCACAGGTACAGCATGACTTTACACTTGTGCTTGTTAATAATTTCTGCTTCTACCAAGACAACCTCACCTGCTGTGGAGAACAGGCCTTTGGATATGACATTTAAAGAATACATCGATTATTAGTGATATTGTGCATTCTGTGATATCAGGGTGATCTTTAGTGCCTTTCGGATACATTTTCATAATAAGCCAGACATATAAACACCGGCTTCTCTGGAAGGGAACCTTTTTTTCTTGGTGGAGAATAAACACATTTTTATAAATAAACCCAAAGATTCTGTCGTTGTCCATCCAAAAATATTGCATTACTGTAATTCCATACCATATCACTAATGTGGTTAGCACTGTCACCTCACAGCAAGAAGGTTCCTGGTTCGAACCTTGACTGAGCCGTTTCTGTAGAGATTACATGTTCTCCCTGTGTGTGTTCTCGGCATGGGTTAATAGGTTAATTGGTAGCTTGTCCATGGTGTACCCTGCCTCTCGCACAATTTCCAGCTGGGAAAGGCTCCAGCCCCACTCAACCCTCCTAAGGACAACAGTTTACAGAACATGGATAAATGTGTATGTGTATCCATGGTAACGAAAACATGATTGTTATTTTCACATGATTATACACAAATGACAACATACATGCTATACATATTCAATGATCTGCAATATTCTGCTCTCAGATCCCCGTAAATCCTACACACTGGACCTTTGAGAAATGAACATGCTGAAAGTCGAAACAAAGCCAGTTTCAGTGATGGTTCACCCTGTAGTTCTTTTATTGCCATGGCCTTGTTTGGTAGCTACAATTATTATATTTTTGAAGATTGTGAAAGTAAAATTTAAGCCCACTTTATGGCACCCCAGGTTAAGTTGATGTGCTCAACAGGCCTTGACATGTGCTCCTTTAAGCATATCCAACAGTGCAGTATTTCTAAGCTACGGCATCTTTCAAGTTCAGGCTTACAGCCTTGAGATATTGTTATTGAATGATGTGATGTGATGTGAAGAACCTTCCAACTTTCTGAGAAGAATACATCACACAAAAATAATTTAAAAACCAGGACCAACTGCAATTCAGTACGGATCTACTTAAAGCATACGTCTTTGCTGGTATATAAATACCTAATAGTATGCACAAGCTTAATATAGGAATATGGTGGAATATTGCACTTTTTCCATTTGTAAGCTGTGGCTCGAGAATTGTGTTATGAGCACAAAGTGCTGATATTTCCTCCTCACACATTCTTAAGATGTTGGTGAAATAGGCTGGTGGGCAATAAATTGCTTCTGTGTTACGAACAAACCCTTCCCCTCACACACATACATACACAAAGTAATGCAATGCCTTGGTAATATTATATGACTAAAGAAACTCTCTTTGGGAAAATAACTGGATTTTACCCCCCAATATAATGTCTCCGAGGGGCATAGAGAAAGATTAATGCGGTAAATATGAAAGGCTATTTTTAGGTCTCCTGGACTGCTTAGCATTGAGTCAGTCTGTTTGCTGTTTCACAATGTGTAGGAAACTAACATTAAATCCGATGAGGAGAGTCATCCTTCACTTCTCATTTTCCCATTGACTGTGCAACTTTATGATTTTCTTATTTCTCTCTCACCAGGTTTCAAAGCACTGTTTCAAACTGTGATGTTGTGCTTCAGCATTGTTTAGGTGAATGAATGTGAAAGAGCTGCAGTGACAGAATCTGCAGATAGTTTCAACCGGCAGGGTCTCTTTGAAGGAGATCCAACTGCCTGCAAGAAGATAGGATCAAATCAGCACAGATTATCAAGTCGTGGTACTTTACAACCCCTGCTGGGGGATTGTGATCAAGCTGTGGGCTATGGGAGTCTCTGTGATATCTGAAAGTCTTTTCTCCCCACATGCTGCAGAAGATGAACAGAGAGATACGGGCTGATATATTTCAGATGTCTGTCAAATGGTCGAGATAACCAAATCGAGACAACTGGGCTTGCCTGCAGCCTGTGCAAAACGCTGGGACAGGGTTGCTTGATGTGAATTGTTGTATTGATTTTTGGACAACAATGTTTTATTGATATATGGGCAGTGATGATGTGCTATGTGAAAATCTCACTCAGATATGAGGATCCTATGCCCCCCCCCTTCAATAAGGAAGACCGGATTCGAAGTTGAAGTTGAATTTATTCTTCTTGTACAAGAAGGAGCATTTAGGGTTACAGAGAAAAAAGGCTCCCTGAGGAGTTCTAACAGTTGGTTCTTATACACTCTCTAATGGGCTGTCTCGGACACCTCCCCATAGATTCAGATAGGATCATTACGTCTTCTTAGTTTACTTAATCAGTAGTCAGCATATCCCCAATCTAAATGTCACCTCTCTGACCTGTCCCTGACCCTCGTTCTGTTCTGGACTTCCTCTATTTATACATTAACCTGAACTTTACCTTATCCTGCCAGCCTGAGCAACAAAGTCATATTAGAGAAGTGAAAACAGAACATGTGGGAAATTGTCAGGCCTGGACTCATAGGAGGACTCAGATGCAGAGATATCACCAACAGGGTGGAACTTTATTAGGAATACTCCAACACTGTACCCTATACCCTACAAAACCAAAACCACTCTGAAGAGAGAAAAAACGTAAAAAGCAAAGAGGAAAAAGGTAACAGAAAATCACTCCACAAGGGAAGGACAAAAGCTAAACCGCTATCAAACTGAACAGAAATCAATAACCTAAGACAACAAAAAAAATCACTCATGTGGAGGCAAAAACAACAACACACTTTATGTAGCGAAGCAAGGAAGATCAAGGACTGTGGGTACAATATATACACAGGGTAATGGGGAACAGGTGGAAACAATCAGGGCGGGCGAGACAATCAGGCCGGTGACACATGAGGAAGGGCAAGTGACCTGAAACGAGAGGAGAGTTATCTTTCAAAATAAAACAGGAAATGACAAGACAACACAAAAACCAATCTTGACCTCACCGCGTGACAGAAATAGGAACTCATGTAGGATTTAAAACATCTGAAACACAGTATAAATCTAATTTTAGCAGAGTTTAGCTACATTACAGTCGCTAGCTTTGCTACAACATGGGTACCACACAAAACTTTACAAATGGCTGTGTATTGCCTGTCCAAGCTCCAGTGGACTCTGTTTATAGCATGAACATGAACAGTCTGACAGCAGCTGCTCATGGCTGGTTAGCTCCATGGTAAGCTCTTTAACTCTGACTATGAGGTGAGTAGCCAGTGTGTCACCCACTCCTGTATTTTGGTATTTTTAAAATTTGCTGAGACTAAGGGAGCAAGCAGAATTTAGAGGTGCAGTTAGACCTATTGATGTGTATTTATTTATTTTTAATCTTTGATATATGATGCTCTGTAGTCTATAAGCAATACAATTACAGAGCCTATGTTCATTTTATGGTGTTTAAAAGCACTTAAGTGATTGTGAATTATAGCTATGACCACCATGTTCTATTGTACTGGCTTCTACTTTTGTTTGTCTTTGTTTATATCAACCTCAGTCAGTAAAACATAATCACAAGGAGCTTTACAATCTGTACAGCATATGACACCCTCTATCCTTAGACCTTCGATTTGGATAAAGAAAAACTCCACAACAAACCATTTTACTCTGAAAATGATTGGAAGGAGAACCGTACAGAAAAGGGATCTTGCTTCAAGGACAACCATATGATACAGATGTCATGTGTGCAGCATAAATGAACATAGTAATATTATATTATGAAAAGTCCGGATGACAATTTCAAGGTGCCACCAATTAGACGGGGGCCGCATGACCTCCTCTCCACAATGAAGACACCCAGATGGTGGGAAAAAAAAAACACGCAGAGGGAGAGGAAGAGAAAGACGACATGCCTACAAGGAAGAGAGGGACAAGAAGAAGATTCAGATCCAAAACATCTGGAATGAGGCACCAACAGCCAGGGAGGAGAAAGAGAGAGAGAGAGAAGGGTCTCAGGACTGTGGATGCACCAGCACAAAGAAGCCTGTGAAAAGAGAGAATGAACAAGATGCAGTGGTTTTCAGGACATTTACAGTAGGACAAACATGGACTAGAAGAAGTAGGGTCAATAAATTCACTGAGACTAAGACTGACCTGGTGAAAGGATAGTAGTAACAGGAAGGCCAAGAATAGAGTCCTGAGGTACTCCAGATTTCACATCAGAGTGTTTTGATGTAATCTCACAAGTGGAAACACACTGTGGTCACACTGTGATGAACAAAACTTCAACTCCACTCAAGAGTCACATCACTGATGGCAATTTGATTTTCAAGCTGGTCTAGGAGTTTACAGCAATGTCAGTGGTGTCAAATGCCACAGTGAGATCCAGTAATAGAAGCTATAAAAATTAATACATCGACAGTGCAGAGATTATAATTTACCACTTGTGTAAATGCAGTTTGAATGCCCTGGACAAGTCTTACAAAGAAGGACAGATATCAGCAAAACCAAATCCCCGCTCACAGCAATGATGAACTATCTCATCATTACCCCTCACAGGGAAAGGGCCAACTCATCTTTCTTGCAAAGTTTTGGGTTCCCTTATTCTCCCTCTTGATGCCAGCACCTTCAGATCAGCCTCTATGTTGAAGGGTAGAAAACAGTGGCAGGGGTTGGACCTGCAGGGCAACAGGACTACTAACAAGGCTGGTGTTGGGAATTCCAAATTGTTAGAAGGGGCACCAAACTATGAAGGTGCGATCAATTAGCTTTGGCTATCAAGCTTATCAAAAGATAAGAATAAATAATGACTTCAATTAAATAATTAAAGTATCTCGGTGCACCACCCTTAAAGAAGAGAAATGATAGCCAAATAATTGATCAATTTCAGTCTCATAAAATACACTAAACTGTTAATATGTAATTCTGATTAAAGGACAAATCAGGGACAAAGGAGGATGTAAAGTGGGAGATTTAAACAACCACACCTGAGCACAGTGACTGCATTTATCACACAGTAACACAGCAGTTGAATGGTGGTTCATCTACCATGGCACTGGACCTTGAACTGATAAAATACAGCTGTACCGTTCTCGTCAAATATGATGGCAAAGATCACAACATGAACAGTATAAAAAGACATGTAACTAAACATACATACAGAAGCCCTAAAGGGTTATACGTACATACATTTTATTCCACCCATTTTCCCGTGATAACGAGATAATGAATTTGAGATCTCGAGAAAACAAAAACGATAGACTAGTGTATTAAATCATTGCAGGAAACATTATTTAGTGTAGCAATGTCAACTGTGGTCAAGTGAGCAGACATTTTCCTGAGTTCAAGTGTGCCTGTGTTACAGAGGTCTTTAATCAGAATTACATATTAACAGTTTAGTGTATTTTATGAGACTCAAATCGATCAATTATTTGGCTATCATTTCCCTCTTTAAGGGTGGTGCACCGAGATACTTAATTATTTAATTGAAGTCATTATTTATCTTATCTTTTGATAAGCGTGATACCCAAAGCTAATTGATCGCACCTCATAGTTTGGTGCCCTTTTAACAATTTGGAATTCCCAACACCAGCCTTGTTAGTAGTCCTGTTGCCCTGCAGGCCAACCCCTGCCACTGTTTTCTACCCTTCAACTAAGGCTGATCTGAAGGTGCTGGCATCAAGAGGAGAATAAGGGAACCCAAAACTTTGCAAGAAAGATGAGTTGGCCCTTCCCGTGAGGGGTAATGATGAGATAGTTCATCATGCTGTGAGCGGGGATTTGGTTTTGCTGATATCTGTCCTTCTTGTGGGACTTGTCAGGGCATTCAAACTGCATTACACAAGTGGTAAATTATATTCTCTGCACTGGCGATGTATTAATTTTTATAGCTTCTATTACTGGATCCACTGTGGCATTTGACACCACTGACATGCGTAAACTCCTAGACCAGCTTGAAAATCAAATTGCCATCAGTGATGTGACTCTTGAGTGGAGTTGAAGTTTTGTTCATCACAGTGTGACCACAGTGTGTTTCCACTTGTGAGATTACATCAAAACGTTCTGATGTGAAATCTGGAGTACCTCAGGGCTCTATTTTGGCCTCCTGTTACTACTATCCTTTCACCAGGTCAGTCTTAGTCTCAGTGAATTTATTGAGCCTACTCTTCTAGTCCATGTTTGTCCTACTGTAAATGTGCTGAAAACCACTGCATCCTGTTCATCTCTCTTTTCACAGGCTTCTTTGTGCTGTGCATCCACAGTCCTGAGACCCTTCTCTCTCTCCTCTCTTTCTCCTCCCTGGCTGTTGGTGCCTCATTCCAGATGTTTTGGATCTGAATCTCTTCTTGTCCCTCTCATCCTTGTAGGGATGTCGTCCTTCTCTTCCTCTCCCCTCTGCGTGTTTTTTTTTTCACCATCTGGGTGTCTTCATTGTGGAGAGGAGGTCATGCGGCCCCCGTCTAATTGGTGGCACCTTGAAATTGTCATCCGGACTTTTCATAATATAATATACTATGTTCATTTATGCTGCACACATGAACACTGTATCATATGGTTGTCCTTGAAGCAAGATCCCTTTTTCGTACGGTTCTCCTTCCAATCATTTTCATAGTAAAGGTTTGTTGTGGAGTTTTTCTTTATCCAAATCGAAGGTCTAAGGATAGAGGGTGTCATATGCTGTACAGATTGTAAAGCCCTTGTGATATGTTTTTACTGACTGAGGTTGATAGAAAACAGACAAACAAAAGTAGAAGCCAGTACAATAGAACATGGTGGTCATAGCATAATTCACAATCACTTAAGTGCTTTTAAACACCATAAAATGAACCTAGGCTCTGTAATTGTATTGCTTAAGACTACAGAGCATCATATATCAAAGATTAAAAAAAATAAATAACATCAATAAGTCTAACTGCACCCCTAAATTTGCTTGCTCCCTTAGCTCAGCAAATTTTAAAAATACCAAAAACAGGAGTGGGCGACAACTGGCTACTCACCTCGTAGTCAGAGTTAAAGAGCTTACCATGGAGCTAAACCAGCCATGAGCAGCTGCTGTCAGACTGTTCATGTTCATGCAAAACAGAGTCCACTGGAGCTTGGACAGGCACTACACAGCCATTTGTAAAATTTTGTGTGGTACCCATGTTGTAGCAAAGCTAGCAACTGTAATGTAGCTTAACTCTGCTAATTAGATTTATACTGGTTTCAGATGTTTTAAATCCTACATGAGTTCCTATTTTGTCACGTAGTGAGGTCAAGCTTGGTTTTTGTCTTGCTTGTCATTCCTGTTTTATTTTAAAGATAACTCTCCTCTCATTTCAGGTCACTTGCCCTTCCTCATGTGTCACCGGTCTGATTGTCTTGCCCGCCCTGTTGTTTCCACCTGTTCCCCATTACCCTGTGTATATATTGTACCACAGTCCTTGATCTTCCTTGCTTGCTACGTAACGTGTGTTGTTGTTTTTTGCCCCATGTGAGTGATTTTTTTTGTTGTAATTTCATAGTATTAGGTTATTGATTTCTGTTCAGTTTGATAGCGGTTTAGCTTTTGTCCTTCCCTTGTGGAGTGATTTTCTGTTACCTTTTTCCCTTTGGTTTTTACGTTTTTTTCCCTCTTCGAGTGGTTTGGTTTTGTAGAGTATATTCTTGAATAGTATCTTTTGTGTAATTTTCATAGTCTTTTTTTGAGTCGCTCA